>NW_016157746.1:62859-63072 GCF_001687245.7 Rhagoletis zephyria | reverse complement strand
CTAATTAATGCTTCCTTTAAATAGGCAAAAGCTTTTTGACATTCTTCTGTCCATTCGAAGGAAACATTCTTTTTGCAAAGCCTAGTTAATTTTCGTGCGTGTTCTGCGAAATTCGATACGAATCTTCTGTAATAGTTGCAGAAAGCTACGAATCTCTTAACTTCATCCGCTGTTTTTGGTGTTGGGTAATTTTGAACTGTTTCAAATTTGCTC
>NW_016157746.1:41573-62690 GCF_001687245.7 Rhagoletis zephyria | reverse complement strand
GAGGTTATATCCCTGGAGTCGGGGTGTAATTCGATTTGATGAAAACCTGACATAAGGTCTAGGCATGAAAAATATTTTGCTCTTCCAAGTTGATCTGAAATATCGTCAATTCTTGGAAGTGGGAATTTGTCTGCTTCTAGCTTTTTATTTACCTTTCTGTAGTCTACCACTAATCTCCATCTTTTTTCTGTTTTACCTGGGAGTAATTTTTTAGGGACTAATAAGATTGGGCTATTATATTCCGATATGGAGGGTTCTATTATGTCATCTTCGATTAACTTATTTACTTGTTTGCTTATTTCTCCTTTTTGCGTTTGAGGCAATCTATAATTTTTTATGTAAACAGGAGTGTCATCCTTCATGTATAATTTTTGTTTGTAGAAATTATTAGAGGAAATTGGTTCTGTTTCTAGTGCAAATATGTCTATGAATTCTGTGCATAGTGTTGTTAGTTGAGAGTTGACAAATTGTGGAAAGTTTTTTGTTAATCTTTTTAATTTCTCTGTATCATTGCAATTTTTATCGTGTGTGGTTGTTTTAATTAGTGTGTAATCGTCTAAATTTTCGGTATTGATCTTGTAATTTTGAATAGTTGTGTTTTTATGTGTTGTGTTGATAATTCTAACAAAAGTTTGATCTTTATTTGTGATAGTGTTTGCTATGAAAATGCCTTCAGATAATTGTTGGTGTGGTATGAAGATGTTTTTGTTATCGGTGTTTACTTTGACTTGTCTAATGACTTCAGATCTAGCAGGGATAGTAAGTGTGTTGACAGACAGACAATTTGTTAGGTGCATTGTTATTGTTTGGGGGAAATCATATGGCCTTAGGATTAATTTATCCTCTGTTTTGCCATAATCTAAAATACAATTGTATTTCTTTATGAAATCTAGTCCTATTATTCCATCGCATGGGATTGGAAAGTCGTCTTCTACGACATGGAATTTATGGTAAATTAGAAGGTCATCACCTTTTAAATCCGCTTTAATTGTGCCTAATGTGCTAGTTATTCCTTGACCAATGCCCTTTAAATCTGTAATTTGTTCTTTATTAATTTTGTGAGTTTTACTAATTTGATGCATTTTTATAATGGAAATGTCTGCTCCCGTATCAATTAAAAAATTTGAAATCGAATTATTTAGGGATGTCCTTGTGGATATATAGCTGTTTAGATTTAGGTTCAGTACACATATTTTTCTTTCTATTAATTTTGAAGTGGAGCTTCCTGGTTTTCCGTCTGGGTGCAGCTGCGCACATTGCGGGTCTGGTTGTAGGATCTATTGCCGTTTTGGGCTTGTGATCCTCTTCGGTTATTATTATTATTGCTGTACGACCTCGAGTTATTGTTGTATCTCGGTTGTGGTCTGAATCTCCGATTTTGGTAATTTCCATAGTTGTTACTTCGGTATCCTCCCCGGAAATTGTTCCTGTACTGACTCTGTTGTCGTACGTTCAAAATTGTATTCGAGCTGCCTGTTATTTCGGTACAGCTGTTGGTGAACTTAGAGATCGCATCGTTCATTGTTGTGAACGTTCCCGCTTGCATTATCATTTTAACATTATTGTTGGAGCTGTTTTTACACATTGCCTTGACGGCTGCCTGTGTAGAATATCTCGTTGCTAAGTCTGGGTTTAATCCATCCGAGATATATGCTCCTTCTAGTGATCTGGTAATTTTTTCTATTTCCGCTGTGTATTGGTTAGCAGTTTTACTACGTTGTTGAACGTTTAGAAGTTAAGCGGTTAAAACCTCTACCGATTCACCTTTTATCGCGTTTTTGAGTTTTGTTTTTATTTGTCCAATCGTGTTTTCATTACTGATGAAGTTTCTTGCCGTTCCTTTTAGCTTGGTCTTTATCATTGTTATTGCTAAAAGTTCGTGCTCATCCTTGATTTGATCAAGTATGTCGAGGGCATCTAAGAAGCTGTGTAAGTTTTCTGGCTTCCCATCAAACTCTGGGAGTACTGACGAGGCGGTTTTAATGAATTCGACTACTGTTTGTACCATTGTGACGTTTATGGTTGGGATGTTTACTTTTTTGGTGTCTTCCCCTTGACTTAAAGAGGGTGATGGAGTCCGGCTTCGGACGCGTTCTGACAGAAGTAAGTTAAAATCAACCTGGAGATTCTCCTCTAATGTGGTTGGTATGGTTACTTCTATATTGTGTCTAGCTAACGAAGATACAAGTTTATCTCGTACTGCAATGAAAAATTGGTAAGCTTCCTTTTGGTGTTCTGTGGTAAGTATGCGATTTGCTACATTGATCACCTGTCTAATGTTATTAAGGGCTTCCAAGATTATGTTCAAATGTTTTACTATAGTTTCCGTTGTTATAGGAATACTCTTATTTATACATTTGTATGATTTACTAGCTTTAGTTTTTTCGTCAGTTAATGTGTCATGGATTTCTTTCCATTGATTCATTTCTGGTATAAAACTTTTGGCATTTTTGAAAGTTGTTTCTTTTTATTGAGAGAGTTATACGCGTTGTTGTACATTGTTTAATTGTCTCAATTTGTTTTTAATGTAATTTTTTATCAAGATTACCATTGCGACAATTAAACATGTAGCTACGCATGCAAAAGCGGTCAACCACTTATCGGGAACTTCTTCCTTGTTTTCTACGATAGGATGTGGTTGATATTTAATTACTTTAGTTTCGTAGGTGTTTTCACCTGAGGTTTCTTTTCCTACTTCGTATCCTGCTATTCCTATTAATATGCCGTTTAGTGCAATTTTCCACCAAGTCATTTTTATGTTAATAATATTTTACGGTTGAAAAAAAAAAATGAATGAGAAAAACAATTTTCCTTTTTATTATTAGTTCTTGTTTTTTAATTTAATAAGAAAAATTTTTTTGTATTTTTATTAGTTATAGCTGTCTTATTTGTGCTAACATTCTCCTTGTTTCTTCTTCCCTAGTTTTTGGATTTATGACGTCTACTAAGGTGGTTTCCCTGTTCATACTATAAATTTCCTAATGATCCTTTTGGTGGTTCTGCGTTGTTGTTGTTGCTGGGTTCCACCCATTTTTGTGCAGATCTTTTAGTTTGGTTATCAACTTCTTCTTTTGTTGCCCGCGACTGATGTTAATTATTCGCTGTAGTTCTGCACATTCTTTTTGGTGCCTTCGCTTTCTACCTCCACGTTTTTTGGGTTTATGTTCGCAGCTTATTCGTTGCCTAAATTCTTGTAAGTTGGCTTTTTGGCGGTTTTTCCTTTGCCGGTATTCCTCTAGGGATATTGGTTTGGGTCCTATTACAATTTTTGTAGGGATGTATTTGGGGTATTCTTCTGCGTTTTTCGATCCTTCCGGAACGTATTCCTCTACCATAATGTACTGGCAGGGTCTTGATAGAGTTGGCAGGGTCTAGATTTGGGTTGGTAGGATCTAGATTTGAGCTGGCAGGATCTAGCTTGAGCTGGCAGGATCTAGCTTGAGCTGGCAGGATCGCCATGTAAAGATTGGAAGGAGTTTAGTATTGTCTTAGCTCTACAGCCGCATTTAGGTGAGCATTAAAATGCCCCACACTGATTCCAAAAGTAAAACGCAAGTAAAAACGTTGAGTCTTAAAGTGGGAATGTTTTATTCGGCTCATCGCCGTTCTTTTATATGCTTACAATCTACCTTATGAGTAATCTAATTTACAAACTTACATTTCTAAGTTGTTAGTCATGCTTATGATTCTACGTTGTTGTGCATGCATACATAAATGTATATGGGTTCAATCGAGTTTATGTTATTGGAGAAGTGCAGCGCAAGCTAAATTGATTTGAGTACTTTGGCCTAGTTATTGCCAAAAGTATATTGAACTTTTTACTTAATATTGTGTGAACATTTTGTTTTGCTTAGCTGTCATGCTACACGATAAGACTTTGTAACCTATGCTTAGAAGGCTGATCCCGGGGTAGTTGTCGCGAATGGCGGGGTCACCTTTCTTGTGGATTGGGCAGAACACACTTAAATTCCAGTCGTCGGGCATGCGTTCATCTGACCATATTCTGACCAAGACTTGATACATGCACCTTATCAACTCCTCGCCACCGTACTTGAATAGCTCAGCTGACAGGCTGTCAGCTCCAGCAGCATTGTGGTTTTTCAGCCACGTTATTGCTATTCGTACCTCGTCATAATCAGGCTGTGGAACGTCGACTCCGTCATCATCGACTGCGGACTCGGGTACTTCTTCTTCCCTCCATAATTTAAGTACGCTCTGAACATCGGTTACTAGGTCGCCATTGTCGTTCTTACAGTAGTAAGCCCTGGTCTTGAAACCTTCCGTAAGTCGCCTAACTCTTTGGTAAAATTTTCGGGCATTTCAAGCTCTTCGCACTCACGTATTTCGGCCTCTCTCTACTTATTGCGGCAAATACGTCTCGCTTCCCCCTTCAGATCCCTACAGCGGTCCCACATAGCGCGCGTTGCGCCCGATCGCAGCGTGGCTCTGTAGGCGGCATCTTTTTTCTCTACAGCTTCCTGACACTCCTATTTTTTTCACTAATTTCGTAAAAAATTATCTTCAGAAACGACAAGTGAAGAAACGGAAAAAATGTAATGTCTGAGTCTGCTTTGAAAACTTCAATGGGACTATATTTTAGTCCTGTTTATCTCAACGATATAAAGCCGTAGAAAAAGGCTAAGCCTATCGTATCCGGCACAGATATTAGTATGTATAAAAATACAAATAGTTTTTTAGATTTTTCGTAGAACTTTGTATATATTTGCTTTGTTTCTAATGGGTTATTCGTTTGTTGTATGATCAAGTATTTATATATTGTTTGTTTTATTACAGGTCTGCTGCAAGATGTTCAGCAAGCAAGTTATACGATTTATGTTGGTGCTTATATTTATGTGCCAAAAACGAGGATCCCAGTTACAATATGGATATTGTCACCTCCTTCCATTTGTTGCTTTGTTGTATCGACCTCATATACATAAATGTACTAGCAGAGAACAGAGTGGACCTTATCAACCAGGGGTTCGAAGGCATACCAGAAAATTGGGGTACTACAGCATTCAATTCAAAACAGCTTTCTGACTATTGCATTATTGGACCTCTGTGCACACTAACAGGAGCTTTACCTAACGATGCTAGAGACATGAAAGCAAATCACTGTAAAAACATTTTTACGAAGTTTTTCCAAACAAAGGTATTTGCAGCTAATGATAATTTGATTTTATAATACAAATATTGAAGTATTAGCTTAAAACTTAGCTTTGCCACTGCACATTAGGTCAAATGATTAATTTGGCTGTGCGAAAGTCCATTTTCATAAGGACAGTTTCACATTATTTTTTGTTGTAATTCTGTAAGGAATACTCCAAAATAACAGAACTTTACTTAGTTTTTGTAAAATAAAAAACACCGTTAGACAACAATAAACCAAAGCTACACTTTCAAAACGTTATGGACACTTTGTTTGCGCAACCGGTTTAATGAAAAGAAAATTTTAAATGGAAAACAAAACTAGAAGTGAGAACTTATGTCGCAATTTAAAAAAGTGACTTTTTATCATTTGTTTGCAAAAAAAAAAACACCTATTTGCATAACCTCAAGATTTATTTCTGATTTATTTCCATTTGTGTTTTTATGTAAGCTTTTAAAATTTTTTTAACTCTCGGAAAACAAAATGGAAACGGAAATAGAAAAATTAAGATTAAGATGAGTTGATTTTATTTTACTTAACCCGCCGTTTTTAGCCGTTTTCAAGAAAAACGGGTTTTTCTGGGCTATCATGCTATTACAAAAGGCGGGTTGTTTGAGATTTGGCTGATTAGATGTTCGAAAAAATAAAAGCTTTTTTGGTTGCCAACCATGTTGAAAAAAAATTGTTGCTGCTAATATTTGCGAAAGTTCCATGAAACAGTAAGAAAAAAAACGCGTATTTTTTGCAATTACATATTTATCAAAGAAAGATGAAAATTATTGAAAACAATTCGAAAAGGATGCTATAATATTTAGATCTGAAAACACATCGTTTCTTGCTGATGAACTTGTTTTCGAAATCAAAAAGTCAGCTGTGTCGACCACCAGCCGGCTTCTATCTTTCGCTATCGCTATTTTCCGAATTTTTAGCTATCTCCAAAAATTGCAGTTCTTTCCTCATTTTCGCTGAAAATAGCTTAGCCTAGATTTTTTGGTGATAAATAATCCATTTTAATGGTGAGAAATAGTGAAAATTGAAGTATGTGATAGCAAAAAAATAGCAGCCTCAATTTGGATTACATTTCATCTCCTGTAGCGCAGCCGTGGCTATGTTACAAATACTACACTTGCGCCGATTCGCAAATATTATTGATGAGCAGCCTTCGCAAAAAGGCAAATCCTTAAGAGAATTTATGGATTGATATTTCGAAATTTTTTCTCAAAGTGAATAGAGCTTTGAACATTCCATTCACTTATTAGTTTCAAAAACATTCGTACTCTATTTTGGTAAATGTGTCACAAAGCAGCATTTGCATTCTGAATATAAATAATATCGGTGGAGAATTTGGAAATACTGAAACCTCAATTGAAAATGAAGTGTTTTATGAAGACTAACTGCTTTAGGAATCTCTCCTCAAGACATATCTGCGAGACATGTAGTAAATATTTTTCTATTTTTCTTTTCTTTAATTAAGGAAATTCGATAATGTCATAAATAATCGCTAGAAGAAACCATTTATGTACATGTGACTATACTTATTTTATTATGTAGCTCATTATAAGGGGGAGGGGGTTGAGTATGGTAAGAAAATAACTTGTGTCAAAACCTAGCTAATTGGAGAATGTTTTTTAGTACTACTTAAACACATATACATACTCATCATTTGAACATACAAAAGAGCAGAAAAGTGTGTTTTACGAAAGACAAGTCATGTTTTCATATTTTATTTACTGCCTTTACTCTTTTTTTAACGTTTGCCATCTTTTAAACTTTTAAAATAATGCAATAGTTTAGCTGCTATTAATTTCCCACAGAAAAAGTAATCATTTGACCTATTGTGCACTGTCTTGAACTCTTCTTCATAAATTGGTATAGCTGAAGCGGAGGTTTTAATTTATGTGCTAACTTTGGGTACTAGTACCTGACCACTTTTAGTTCATACACTATTGTAATTATTTTCTGCATAGTTTTGTTTATACAAATTCTGGCTGTGTGCGATATTATTTCTTCTTTTGTGTAAAATAATGGCCTCAGACTCAATAAAATTGTTGAATACTACTGCGATAACATATAAAAAAATAAAATAAAATAATTTGCAATTTTTAGTTAATACAATTAGGATTACTACCTAGCAAACACTGCTAGAGAAATAGTTAGATTTTACAATAGAATTCTAATGTAGTTCTCAAATCGAAAATCAGGTTAGAGAACTGTTTTAGAATTCAATTAGAGAATGATTAGAAAAACAATAGACATTAGAAACCAATTAGAATTGAACGTTAGAATATGATTAGATATCGGTATTGAGAACTAATTCCTCTTTTTGTAGAGAATGTTACAATTCTCGACACTCCCCGTAACCGTCTTCTACCTTACAGAAATACATTAGAACTGGAATCGTTTCCCAATCGTTCTCTAACCTAAATGTTTATTGGGTACTTTGTGCTCAGTGACGGGTTTACACATTTGCCGCTGGTAGGATATTTAAATTTTGCCTGCCGCCCTCTACAATGCGACACCCAGTTCACAATTATACATACATACTAATTAAATTTGTTTGTCAATGAATGGTAGTAAATACATGTATGTAATTATGAACTAGGCGATCGGTGTATCAGTTCCTAGATTATTTTTGCAACCCATCAATTTAATTTAATATAATAAAATATGAATAACATACATATGTACTACTAATAAGGCGGGGTTGGGTATGCCGTAATACTGCCTACAACACTCATGAACAGCTGAGTATCATATAAATGCTCATATTATCATTATCAAAGTCCTCATTTTTGTTCAGGCCATGGGAAAAAATTTAGTACTCGCATGTTGTCATCAGAAAGTCCTCAGTACTAATAGTCAAACTACTCATTTATGCTATACTACAAAAACAAAAGTGTAAATGTGTTAGAATTTTTGCCTAAAGTGCTCAGCAATGTCTTTTAGGGTAATTTCCAAACAAAGTATATTATTTTCAGATTGATAAATTTATCCTCCGAAATCGTTTACTGACGTCAAACTTTGTGCAGAATACGAAACTGCTTTCAGGCTCTTCAAAAAATTATTATTTTTTCCATCTTTTTGCATTTTTGTTAAATATTTTCCAGAATGTCACTTTTTTAAAAGTTAACTGAAGGAATAAATAAGTTTAGAAACCGTTAGAAAAAAGTATAATAACCAATAAGAATTATACCGATTTTTAACAATACTCATTGAAGTTTTTTCCACCACCTTGTGACATTATGGAAATATTTCACATTTTTTATTTATTTTTTTATGAGTCTTTTCAATCGCTGAAACTCCTTAAGCAAAAAAACTAGGTGACATTCCGGAAATATTTAGCTTTACTTACCATGGAGCAATGATAAATTCACTAGGTTTACATATAAGTAGATTATCCTCATTTTCGAGCTTAACTCCCTTATCTGTAATTAGAAACAGGGATTAGCATTAAAAAATTCGTGCCTTGTTAAACTGTGTATAAAATAATCTCAGATTAAGCTTAAATATATTTAAATTGCTTAATGTAGCAGAAAAAAGTGGTTACGGTAGCAAAGAGAAGAAACATAACTTTTCCTTGAGACGTGAGAATAACAAGCACACAAAATTTGACGACCAATAATCTTGATTTGCCTGTGTAAACGGGGTGATTACAAAACTAGCTTTGGTTGAGATTGTATTTATATGTGACCATACTTTTAAAAACACAAAATAATTGCCTTTATTAAGTTTTCTATATATATAATACGCGAAGGGATTTTTTTGTCCAGGACATAAGATCTGCATAGATGTGCAAACACGTTTTATTGTTTCGAAAAAAGTTGCCACCTGTCAAACAATTAAATTGAAATTATTTAATAATCAATGCCGTCATATCCGCACCGTTCTTTAGATTTTCCAAAATGAGGTGTCGAATTAAAAGGCTTGGACTGCAGATGTGCAATAAGGTTTTAATTTTTTGAAAAGAGTTGCCACAATTTAAAACAAATCAATTAATTAATAAAACAAATCAATTATTACAAAATAGATATCAATTGAAATGGTTTTGAAAAGCTTGGTTTTTTAACTTAACAATAATCAAATTCAATTCGATTTAAGGAATTAAGTAAAAGAAATATTTATGTATCATCATCTGCCAAACGAAATGGTTTTAAGGTAGTAAGTTGAAAGTATTTTTAAGAGGCTTGCCACCTGCTTGAAATGTTGAACTTAGATAATATCAAAATATGAATGTCAAACGAAAGAGTGATAAGAAATATTTAGTTTGAACACTAAGAATATTTTTGAGTCGTTGAAAGAAGGTTGCCACCTGTACAAAAAGTTAAACTCAAATTATTCAATAAGTTCAATGAATTTTTAAAATAAGGGTATCAATCGAAAGGGGTTTGCAAAATCTTTATTACTGAACTACATTTAGCGGGGTTTCCACATGTTTAAAAAATCAAATTCAACTTAATTCATCAGTTAATTAAAACAGGTATCGCAATGTGAGACGAAGTAACTATCCTACAAGGTTTTAGCTAGGAAATACTTTTAAAGAGGGCTGCCACCTGTTTGAAAGGTCTAATTTAATTAACTAATACCAAAATTATATGAAATATAAAAACACCGGAGTTCATTCAGAAAGGATTGAATCAATTCAAAAACAATTCTTGCTTTTTGCATTGCGTAATTTTAACTGGGATTCAGATTACAATCTCCCCCCTTACACAAGTCGTCTAAAGCTCATAAATTTGCCTACACTCGCAAGTCGTAGAGAAATGCTGGGTATAATATTTATCGTAAAATTAATGACAGGCTTGATTAATAGCCCGGCCCTCCTGGCTGAGGTAAATTTTAATGTTCCTTCTCGAGTGTCAAGACACTTTCGACCTCTATTTTTAAAGCCATGCAAAACTAATTTTGAACTAAACGAATCATTCCGTGGTTTATGTCAAGATTTTAACTGTCATTCCAGCACGTTTGACGTATCGGACTCGATTTTTACTATAAAGAAAACTATTATTTCCACTCTCAATAATTGAAATACTATCTTTAGCATATCCAATCAGCTGATGAATTTGATTCTGTAGCTGAATAGTTTTAGATCTCGACACTTAACAAACTCCTGTTTCCACTACTCGGCACGAAAAAACTAAAAAAAAAAAAAAAGGTTCCGTACGTCATGCGGACTGCGCCCCTCGTGTCGGTTGGGCGGGAATGGAGGGTAAAAAGCCGTTGGGATTAATTAATTAAACGAAAGACTGGCAAGAAATCTTTAGTTTGAATATTTGGAATTTGCGAAGAGCGTTGCAACGTGTTGAAAAAGCTAAATTAAATTATCCAATAAGTTAAGTGAATTATTACAGGGTATCAATCGAATTGGGTTTGAAAACTTGTTGTTTCTGACCTTTATTTACATACATGTGTATCACAATGTCAGACGAAAGAGATTTAAGAAGATTTTAGTTTGAAAATAATCTTGAAAAGTATTTCAAAAAGTCGAACGTAGTTAGCTTATACACAAGTTTTATGAAATATTAAGGTATGGGTGTCCATCGAAAGAGATTTATGAAAGATCGCGAGCGAGATAATGGCGGTTTCCTAACGTTCATCATGCTGCATAGTACAGTATCGTCACATCTAGAATGTCAGGGTATTGCTATCCGGTGAGGCGATGTCGAGTTCGAAATATTTAACGTTTATATACCCCCTATCACCAGCTGCTCGGCAGGATATCACCCTCAAATAGGTGTGCTCCTCATAGGTGTAACCCGTATGGTAGTTGGCGACTTTAACGCAAACCACGATATTTGGCATTCAAGCCTGTCAAATGTTCGTGGGGAACACACTTTGCTGAGTAGATAGACGATTCGAAATTCTGCACAATGAACGACGACGCACCCACCAGGATTATGGGCAGCTGCTGCAGCTCACCAGACATAACAATCGTCAGCGCTGGTCTGCTAAACTGCATATCATGGCGACCTATGCTGACCTATATCAACTTTACTAAAGCTGTTTGGAAAGGCTTCATGGAATTTACTGAAAGCACCTTCACTGCCCTTCCCACACAAACCGACGTTAATTTAGGTGAGGGTAAGTTCCGCCGGGTTGTCACTGCTGCTGCATCATCCTTTCGTTCCTAGCTGGATGTATAACGAACCCCCATCCGAACTTTCCTGCTAAAGCGGCTGTTCTAGCCGATGAGCGTGCCAACCTTAGTAAGCCCATCCCGGTAATCCCCGGGATCTCAATACGGAGAATCGGCAGCTTGTGAACGTACATAAGCGGAAGAAGTGGGAAGAGCATCTGAAGACTTGAAACTTCACCTCTGGTGTGAGTAAGCTTTGGTCAACCTTCACTGTCCAATCCGACAAAGCGCGACGACAGAGTCCGGTAGCGAAGATACTGTGGAAATATTTCACACATTTTGGTTTTTTCAATGAGTGTTATTTCACGAAAATATAAAAACAAGGAAATCCATGTTGCAATGATAGATTCACTTAAAAACACAAAATAATTACTTTTATTAAGTTATTTCTTATGTCATTCGATCAACAACTTCTTCCGCTTCTCAACTTCAATGCACTTAGACAAGCGAAACAGCTAATGTTAATATCACGGCAACATTAAAAAAGTGGCATTCTGGAAAATTCGGAGGGACAATATTATAATAGGAAGCCACGCTTATGCTGATCAAAATTTTCAGGTAAAAATAGAATAAAACAATAATAGTTAAGGTAGTCATTCACAAACAGTTACGCCTTTTTTCATAGTTTCTTTGTATACACTTTTTTTCATGTTGATTATCAAATAACCTGAGCGGGGACAAATATTTTTTATATGGAGTAGGTAAAATACATCAGAGAAATACCTTTCGCAAAAGAAAATAAAACGGCTTACATTAACAAGAAACAGCTTTGTTGGTGGCTTATTATTTAGATCATATAATTCTGTTTTTGATTTTTCGTTTTAACCACCATAAAAAATATCACTTTGTTTGGAAATGACCCATATATGTTCTAACATAAGTTGAGAACGAGTTGCGCCCACGTAAAAACGCCATCCATACCAAATATATTAAAGGTTTTCACAACACTGAGACTTCTTGATCAGGGTTCATATCAACAGTGTTGCAATCAGGCGTCACTTGGATTACCCCAACCTAAGGTATCTATTAGCTTGGGCCGAAAATCCGCTTTTTTAGAATTTTGATTGGTGATAGCAAAAATATGGTTCATTATGCTTTAAGAAAAATCTGTGTGAAATTTGGAATTTTTCAATATGCTCAATAAAAATTAATAAATAAATTAATTAATACATTTTTTTACTAAAATTGCGATAATCTTCGAAAGTATTAGTCCTACATAATTTGGTATATGGACCCTTTTTGTAGAGAATCGAAGTTAGCTAAGAAAAAATTTGTTTATTACTTTATCTTTGGTGGACTTGGCCGAGCCTAGGATATTGACCAAAAATTTTCACATTTCACACAGATTTTTTTTTAAGCATAATAAACCTTATTTTTGCTATTACCAATCAAAATTCTAAAAAAGCGGATTTTCGGCCCAAGCTGGTATCTATTCTGTTAACAAAAATGTGCATACTTCAAACCGAATTTATAAATAAACCAGTGCTCGGAGATGTGAAACCTTTGTTTTAAATTAAAGTTCAATACTTTGACCACACGTGCGTAAGTTTTAACATTCGGGTCACGCATTTGGACACAACAACCCAAAGTCATTGTACAAATAACTAAACCATACCCCTCGGAGAAGCAAAACGCTCAACTTTGTGTTCGCAATTTTTGGCCTGAAAAATTGCAGTATTTTGTTCAAATCGTTCCCATGATTTCATGTTATTCATTTTAATACTTAAGCTGAGATCCCACGATTGCCGCAATACACCAATTATTGCCTCATTTTATGCCCCAATCGTTTGATTTCACAATAAATTGACTCATGCGGCAATAGAGGCCGATATTGTGCTTACAATGCCCAATCAAATACAACCCAGTTGCGGCAATCGTGTGATAGCCCGATTGGCAATCATGGGGAAATGAAAATTTCAAAATTGCGGCAATAATTATTGTGTTCTTGTGCGGCAATTGAAGTGAACAATACACAACAATATTTAGGCTGTTTATTTGTAATTTACTTTTTTGCTTCCTTCTGTGTCCAAAAATCACTGAAATGAATATCCTTGTTTTCGGAAGCAACATAACTTTTAATTTAATTTGTATTCAAATTATAATTTTTCTTGAAGTCCGATGACGGAATCTTTGCTGCGATATATACCACCACAAGCAAAACTCATACGAGAAGAATACGAAAGATATTTTATGTCACCAATTGGCAAACTGCCATGACAGTATGAATTGATTAAAAAAAAAAAACTTAAAAGTTCAATACAGCCCAGACGAAACGGTAGAACCTCAACATTTTGACCTTTTGAATATTTTTCTTCTACTTGTTTAGTGTTCATTATTTTTCTATAAAAGTATAGCTCATTGTCTAACAAAAACCGCATAAATTGCAAGCTTTATACAAAAATTATAAAAATTTCTTAAATATTTGAACACAATTGCACGGTTTTTAATTTCGATTTCTAGAAAAAAAAATTGTTATTCAGTTTTATAGCTCATTAAAATTTAGTACAATAAGATGCAAGTTTGAAGTTGCTAAAAAATCCTGTCGATTTTTTATAATTTTTTTTGCAGGCGGTATTATGCACTTTCTTCTATGCAAATTACTTTGTAAACTGCAGAACAAATTTTTTTCTAGAAATCCAAATTAAAAACCATTGAATTGTGATCAAAAGTTTAAGAAATGTTTATAAGTGTTGTATAAATTTGAAATTTTTATTTATTTTATTTTCCTCGTAATTAATAAAAAAGCAAAATTAAAAAGAAGACCAAAATTAAAAAGAAAACTCTTGTTACTTCAACTCCACATATTTAGCACGTTGCAGTTATCGTCGAAAAATAAAAAAACTGTACACTCAAACTTCTAAATAAATGCGTTAGTTTTCATTGGGCTCAAGTTTTTGATTCTTTGCTTTCAAACAACAAATATGCATAAAATGAGCCCACAATATATAAATTAGATGCAATTTTCTTTTTTTTTAAGAATACGCCAGTTTTACACAACAAAGAACAAAACAGAATTTAGAAGTCAGCGCAACATCTTATTGTCACGATTGCCGCATGCTAGAACAATCGTGTGATAAGTTTGGGGCAATTATTGTCACTATATTGATTTTCACCAACTTGCGGCAATCAAAATTGTATAAAAAGAGGCAACCGTGTGACTGTACAGAATTTGATTGGGACAATTTTTTTATTGTTCTCCAATACAGCACAATAAAAATTGTGATCTCAGCCTTACTTTTTTTTTAATTTTGTTAAATTCTATCGTATCGTATAAAAATCGACAACCGTTGCAAGCGTATGAAATTGAACAGCTGATACAATAGCTATCGTATGGCAACACCAAAATTTAACGCTATAAAATAAGCGCAAGCTATCGAATTTCATTCGCTAGAATTTAATTCGTAATACGGCACAACATAATGCAAGCGTTTATCGTTTGTCGTATATATTCATAATAGGGGCGGATAAGTTACGTGAGTAGTCAGTCGTCTGAACAAATTGGGATTGTGACATACGGAAGGAAACGTATCGTAATTTGCTTGAGGTCGCGGTAGATTTGAAGTTCACAATATTGTTCTAATTGCATTTTTCGGTTACAATAGACACTGAAGTGTAACTTTTTTATAGGAAAAGTAGAAAAAATGAAGTAAACGTTGTAAGAAATTGTAATATTCTCCGTATTTAAAGCATTATTTTTATTTAAATGCAGATATGTAAGTTTAGTGCTTTAATTAGGTATTTAAAGGCAACAGTTGAACATGTCACTTCCATAAAATTCTCTACCAAAATTTTTTTCCAACAGTGCGAAGTACAGTTTCTGTTAACTAGTACTAATCCCCTCCCATTCTTTTATTGCCTCCTCGGAGGTTCGCCAAGTTAGTATTATGGGCCCTCTGTTTTTGATATTTTTATAAATGATATATCTGACTGCTTCATTAACTCTAAATTTCTTCTATATGCGGATGACTTAAAAATCTATACCACTATTTCAAGACCGTCATTCTCAATTAAGTTACCCTGAAATCTCAATAATTTTATAATGTGGTTTCGGCAAAATCAATTGAAACTAAATATAAGCAAATGTTTTCATCTATCCTTCTCTATGTCTCGTTCCCTAATCTGTACTCAAAATTTCTGTTTCATAGGCCCAATTTCATATGGCCTATTTAAGCAAAGATTGTTGATTAACTTAAAAAATTCATTGTCAGAACATACATTTAATCTGCACATAAAAGGCCAATATTGGCTATTTAAGTATGAGATATGGGTGTTTCCATACGTGACAGTCGCACCCCTGCAGGAAATTGAATTAGTTTGAAAATAATTTATAAACTACTTTATTTTCAATGATAACTAGTTGAAATTCTATTTTACCTGCAACGAACTCATTTATTTAATATGGCACTGTCCTAGGAAGCAGTCAATTTCCTTTTCCTGCATGTATTTTCAACTACTTTAAAACGTTTTTGGCTTAAACAACTTCAAAGTCAGTATGTTTCGTTTGAAAACGCTTTCGTTCTGCACTTCATAGATGCTTTTTCATAACTAAGAAAAACTGAAATTAAAAATTAAATGATATTTGAACATGGACATTCTTGACTGCGACCAATTGTAGCAATCTTCTTTGCACGCTCAGCTACAGCCAGACATGTAAATGTGCTTTCAAATGTTCAGTTTGAATTGTGTGCAAGCAGCAAGTCGATTGTCCGATTCAACTAATTTAAAATGGATTTGGTTTACACAACTTGAAAGTCAGTCTGTTTCTTTTGAATACGCTTGCGTTCTGGACTTCACATATGCTTTTCATACTTCCAAAACACAAATGGTTTTTGTGAGCAAAAAGAGTATACAAATTCGAAACATCTACTCATTGCATTTGTTTTAAAGTAGTCTTTCAATTAGTTAATTAAAAAAAACACTTGTTTCCGTCAGGGACGTTTCAATGAGATACAAACAAAGAAAAACAGTTGTTTTCTTTTACTTCTTTGGACCCTTGTGTAGCACATAATAAGCTCTATATTTAAACAAAAAAAGAAAACAATCGAACCGGATGGCCCTTAAATATACACAATAAGAGAAAGTTACGTTATGTGACAAAAATGGAAGTTGATTTTTCTTTTCTTACAAAATTACAGAACTCTGCGAAGTGTGAATGGCTCTTTTCGTGAAAGTTGATTTAATATAATTTGGAGTAATCCTAGTTATTTTTAGTGTTTTGAATTAAATACAACTTGTTTAAATTTTCTTTTACAACCCCAAGTGTGAAACGTTATGTGGCATTGGGTGACGTTACGTAAATTTCCATCGTGATTAGGGATGACAGCCATTAATCATTTGATTAAATTAATCGATTATTTTTGTTTCCTTTTTGGTTTTGTTTCCGACAGGGTGGGTGTATGATCCGAATTTCCGTCATCCCTTGTCAAATTTGACTTGGAGACAAACCGGTTTCGGCGTTGTGCCATCTTCAGTGTCATTTTTCGTTCTGCATAATTTTTGTTGGTTGCTCGTATTTATACTCCTTGCTAACTACCTCTTTCTTTTGTTAGGTACGTCGTTTTAGTTTTGCAGTGTTTGCGGTGCTCAATAGGTAGATGAATTGTTTTGGCTCGTTTTTGACGGCAGGTAGAAGTACGTGATTTTTACCTTCTTTGTTTTTGCAGTTGGTGTATTCCCTTTATTATTATTTTTGTCCAATTTACGATTTAATTGTATCGTAGTTTTGTGTTTCATTATTCTATTAATTGTAAAATAATCGTAAAAATATATTCAAGAAAAATGAATACAGTAGCTGTCTAAATTTTCAAACAGCCGCAAGAATTGCTCAAGTTCAGAGCATACAATGGTTTAAATAGTTGTGCATGTAAGCCTNATCGTAGTTTTGTGTTTCATTATTCTATTAATTGTAAAATAATCGTAAAAATATATTCAAGAAAAATGAATACAGTAGCTGTCCAAATTTTCAAACAGCCGCAAGAATTGCTCAAGTTCAGAGCATACAATGGTTTAAATAGTTGTGCATGTAAGCCCATTGTAAAGGCTATACAACCAGTTGGTCATATACTTACGGTGACCATATTTATGGGAGCGAAATACGGGACAAAAAATAATATTGCATATTTTTGTAAAAAAAACTACAGATCTTAAAACCTTTTTCAATGATCATCCTTATAGTAACATCACAAAAAGATTAAAGATTAGTTAAATTTACCCCTCTATTCTAACAGAGTCACAAAACTTAGCTCATCACTGTTGTGATTTCTAGTGCGCCGAGAAATGTGTCACAAAAAAATCGATTTTGAGTGCTAGAAAAATACACAAAAATTTAAAAATTTGTATTGAGCGGCGTATTTTTTGCAGCGGCAAGCTTTGAGGCGCAGTAGAAATCACAGCAGTGATGAGCTAAAGTTTGTGACTTTGTTAGAATACGGCTGTTAGTATAATAAAGTGCAATTTTGAAGTCCGTAGGACTTACCGTTAATTTTTGAAAGTTTTTTTTTAGACGGTGTTACAAATTTTTATGACGAGTCCTAATTTATATTTTGGTCACTGTATGTATCCCTCGATTCCAATCACAGTATTCGGGTTAGAAAATAATAACTGTTTATGGAGAAAATGACGATCATATACCAACATCACTTAAAACTCCTTCATAGGCATCCCATTTTAATGAGCTATTAAGTCGTCGAAATACCGAACACCGAATACGGGACAGATACAGGACATTAAAAGAAATACAGAACATTTGGCGTCCCGTATAAAATTAATAAATTACCAGGACAATGGGTCAAAAAAGAGGACTGTCCCGTATAATACAGGACGGATGGTCACCGTACATATACTAGAAGTTGGTTGTAAATAAGCCTTATGTAGGCAAGTTGCTCGACCTTGCGGAAATGAAAACTGTTTACCAAAAACTTTAGGACTTTCGAAAAAAATACTGTGATTTAGTTGGTACGCTAATTAACAAGGGAATTAGAAATTTGTTTATGGAAAAATGTTTTTGTGCATACTCACTGTAAAAAAATGGCTCTAAAAATTCGATTAATCGATTATTTCTCAATAATTGCAATTATTATTTTTTGCTTGTGATTAATTAATTTTTTTTTGTCATCCCNATTATTTCTCAATAATTGCAATTATTATTTTTTGCTTGTGATTAATTAATCGATTAATTAATTTTTTTTTGTCATCCGTAATCGTGATATTTTTGTTAATATTGCTTTTAAACGAATTTTTAACGCAAATAAAACATGTTCAATATACCTTATATTTTGACTTCAGCGCCAATTCAGGGTAACATTTTTGGAAATCTATCACTCTGAAATCGAAACAAATCGGACAATAAATATGGCTTTTCAAACTATCTCGACCCTGGGGCCACCTAGCAAGACCATTGGTCCATACTTTAGATATATGACTTTTATTTTTTTTTGTCGCTGTAGACCTTACGTACGAAACAACCAAGATTGCTACAAAGTAGGGATTGGCGTATTTGAATGAATTATTGAGATTGTGAGTAGTCGTCGCGAAGAACGGACGTGTTTACCTTCAGCTCGTAGAAACTATATTGGAAACAGTGTCCTGTCTGCAAATCGCTCCAACTATCCACTTGTCTTGCGCCAGAAGCTGTCATCCTTTGTCGATGGGCCACTTGTGCGGGCGTTCGTTGTGAGATTTTGATTATTCACTAATTGGTTATAATAAAATTCTTTAGCAAATTTGCAAAGAAAAGTACTACTAAAAAACCGAATAAAACCACTCAATTTATATTAGGAATAAAAACGAAAGTGCCGAATATTGCAAAACTGTGTGTAAACAAACAGCGATTGGCATATGACAAATGTCAACGTTGAACTGCATTATCGACCCTGTATGAATCTGTGTTGCCATATGAGAAAAGCTTCAAAGCAATATGCCTACTATTAATACCCCACCACCGGGTGGTGGGCCTGCAGAAGAAATGGTAAAACTACAAATCGAAAATAAAGAATTGCTAAATAAAATAAAAAACTTAGAAAACATGTATTCGTTATTAGCAAACGAAATAGCGTCACTTAGAAGTGAAAACGAAAAACTAAAAACCACCCAAAACATTGCAGAAAACAAAGAAACGAAACAAAACAGAACAAAAATATATGAAACCGACGAGGAAGAACTTGCCAGGGAGACCGACTGGATCCTCAAAAAGAAAAGACCAGCGAAAAAACGAAAGGCCGATTCCTCACCTGAACTGGCCAATCAAAGCGGATCCTCAGATCCTAGTGTAAATAAGAAAGCTACGATTAGTAAGTCAGCTCGGCCTCCTCCAATTGTTATTAATGGTACGAACGACTTCAAAAAATTGCATGCTCAACTAATCGCAACTATAAAGAACAAGTTTTTTGTGAAACTTATAAATAATGGCTCATATAGAGTAACTACCTTTGACTCTCTTGACTACCGCTCTGTTACAAAGCTGCTAACAAACGAAAAGATCCCCTGGTTTAGCTACGAAGACAAACAAACTAGGCCAATAAAAGTTATAGTAAANATGTTACGCCGCCGTCAAATCCTAGAATGCACCGCCGTCGTTGAGCGCTCTTCGCCAAGGGTTTCGTCTTCTTCCTTGTACTAATATTCGCTGTCATCGCTATTCCCCATTATGCTAAAAGTATACTGAATTTCTTTCCTTTTACGTTTTTCCTTCGACAACGTGCAAACTTAAAATTTGCTGAATAATTGAATTTGTTAATTGCTAGATTAAATTGAATTCAATCCTAATTGAAGTTTATCTGTATTTAGTGTGCTGCACTTCAATAAATATAGTAGTTAAGTCTCTTGTGAGCAAGTATATTTTTGTAGAAGAAAAAACACAAGTGTAAGAAACTGAATTTATACATTTGTACAAATCTGATTGATTCTCAATAAATTCCAGATTTTAGCTTTTTGTCACTAAATTGATGCTGAAAATACTGTTTTTACTTGAGCTCACAATTCTAAAATACTTGTTGGAAAAATCTAAGAAACCATTGCTTGGGAGAAGTTTCTAGAAGTCATATTGCTGATGTAATATAGTATCGAACCTAACCTCATTTTGAAATTGGGTAACGCATTACTCTGCAAGTGTGCAAATGGAGAATCAAGGTGAGAAAGCTTCAACTTCTGGTACGTTATCAGCACATTCAACTGCTTCACGTGCTCCTGTTGCACAAGCATTACCTGTTTCGGGTAGTACCACCGTCGTGGTTGCACCAACCGGCACATACGCTTCGACAGGCGCCACAGCACATTCTGCTGAGCGCGCGCCAACTGAGGTACACGCGCCAACAGCTGAACATTTGACGGAGGTACATGAACCCACTGTAGCATCTACTCCACGCCAGGCTTCCGGGCTGCCCATTTCTCTTAATGAAGAAAGTAATGTATTGACAACTGATATTTCCCCTCGACGTACACGCTCGGGAATTCTGCGTGTAGGTAGGCGGCAAAAGCGAGCACGTGTAACGCGCGATGTCATCGCAATTGATGAGGCGGATGAAGAAGGACCACAGGTTACAATGTATTCTACTACAACTACTTCTGCAGTAAGCAATACATTAGCACCTAGTGCTCGTAACTTAAATATTTTCGATAGCTTAAATGCGGGATTTGCTAGTCTTGGACTGCAAAACAATATTACTTCTACGCGATTACAACAAAACATGCCCAATTACTTTAGAGCAGCTTGTGCTAATGAAAATATAACACCTCAAGCTAGCGGTATTTTCTCTAGTGCAATGCTCACCCCAGCTACGGTACCAAACACTTCGATCTTTTCAAATGTTGCGCCGCATTCTAGGGGTATTTTCTCTGA
>NW_016157746.1:37545-41518 GCF_001687245.7 Rhagoletis zephyria | reverse complement strand
GAAAAGACCTTTAGCCCTAATGATGGCTTGAATGAAATAGAAGCAACTGGATGCTGGTCTGAATGCGATATCCATTTTAGTCCATTTACACCGGAAGAAGTTGGCATACAGATTAACAAAATGAAATTAAAAAAGGCTCCTGGATTTGACTTAATAACGGCTGAAGTTCTTCGCAAATTACCAACAAAATGCATAGTTTATTTGACCAGCTTGCTAAATAAGTGCTTTAGCTTGAAGCATGTACCTATATATTGGAAATTCGCGCAAGTTACTATGGTACCCAAGCCTGGCAAACCACCCAACGAAGTGTCCTCATATAGGCCTATATCCCTACTACCAGCAATGTCGAAGCTATTCGAAAAGCTGCTTCTAGCTCGGCTAATGCCAATTATTGAGAACAAGAAATTGATTCGCGTTCACCAATTCGGTTTCAGGAAAAATCACTCAACGATTAACCATATACACAGAGTTGTAAGCACTATTTAAAAGGCTATGGACGAGAAGAAAGTGTGTTCCGCAGTTTTCCTTGATGTATCGCNTAGCTCGGCTAATGCCAATTATTGAGAACAAGAAATTGATTCCCGTTCACCAATTCGGTTTCAGGAAAAATCACTCAACGATTGACCAAATACACAGAGTTGTAAGCACTATTGAAAAGGCTATGGACGAGAAGAAAGTGTGTTCCGCAGTTTTCCTTGATGTATCGCAAGCATTCGATAAGGTTTGGCACGTAGGGCTACTTCAAAAGCTTCAGTCCATGCTACCAATACATTACTGCAAGATGCTTTCGTCATATCTCAATGACAGGTACTTTTGCGTAAAATACGAAAATGCCTTTTCATCTCTAAAGAAGATAAGCGCTGGCGTACCACAGGGGAGCATCTTGGGACCTCTACTATATCTCCTGTACACATGCGACCTACCATCGGCCAATCAGTATGTAACCGCAACATTTGCAGATGATACTGCGCTACTTGCAGTCGATAACACTATCGAAAATGCTACGACCAAGCTACAAGAAGCTGTTAACCAAGTTACCTCGTGGGCTAAGAAATGGAGGATTAACCTAAATAAAAGCAAATCAGCGCACATAGTGTTCTCTTTAAAAAAAACATCACATAAACCAATTTTTATTGACGGGTCAATAATCCCATACTTCGACGAAGCCAAATACCTGGGTATTACACTCGACGCCAAATTGCGCTGGAAAGCTCACGTCAAGAAAAAACGAGATGAGCTTGATCTGAAATTTAACAAACTATATTACCTCATTGGTAGGCGCTCAAGGTTGACAATTCACAACAAAATTCTCTTATACAAACAAATTCTAAGGCCAGTCTGGACTTACGGCATACAATTCTGGGGACTGCATTACTTCCATCCAACGTCTGCAAAATAAAGTGCTTCGAGGCATAGTAAATGCGCCATTCTACGTAAGAAACAGCGATCTACATCGCGATTCATAGTTTTTCTAATTTTGAATGACGAATACATTTTTATTCTTCATTCAAGCCCTTTCGAATGATGAATACATTTTTATTCATCATTCAAGTAATTTCAAATGACGAATAAATCTTTATTATTCATTCAAGCACTTGCGAATGATGAACAAATTTTTATTCATCAATCAAATAACGAATAAATTTTTATTCATCACTCAAGTAATTTATATGATGAATAAATTTTTATTCATCATTCAAGTAATTTCAAATGACGAACAAATTTGTATTCATCATTCAAGTTATTTCAAATAACGAATAAATTTTTATTCNTTTTTTTTTTGTATGGGGACCGACCCAGTCTAATGTACATACATCTATAATCATGAACATAAGTATGTATGTACTTATTTAATTATCTATATATGTACATATATAATACGTGAAGGGATTTTTTGGCAAGATTACCAGATCTGCACCGTTCATTCGATTTTAAAAAATGATGTGTCAAATGAAAGAGCTCGGGCTATAGAAGTGCTGGTTTTACTTTTTCGAAAAGAGTTGCCACCTAGTAAAAAATTGAATTCCAAAAATTTAAAAAAATAAATTAATTAGTACAATATGGGTATCAATCTAAATAGTTTTGAAAAGGTTTTATTTTTTTATTACATACAAGGGGGTTGCCACCTGTTTAAAAAAATCAAATTCAATTTCAATTATGGAAATGGCGTCGGGCGGGAGAGGTTTTAGTTTGGAAATATTTTAAGAAGGGTTGTCACCTTATTTAAAAATTGAAAGTAATTAAATTATGCAGATGTTACTTAAATATGTGAAATATTAAAACATGGGTGTTAAGCAAAAGTGAGTTGAGAGCTTTGAGCATCCAGACTATTTATGTGGTTTTTAAAAAGGGTTGCTACCTGTTTTAAATGTTAAATTCAAATTAAATTAAATTAATAAAAGATGGATATCAGTCGCAATAATTTTCAAAAAGGTTTATTTCTAATCTACATGTAGGAGGGCTGCCACCTGTTAAAAATATCAGGTTTAAGATGAATTAAAGCACTTTGGGTAATGAAATTATATATGGGTGTCAGACGATAGAGGTTTAAGAACGTTTCAATTTAAAAATATTTTCAAGAGTGTTANAAATGTTAAATTCAAATTAAATTAAATTAATAAAAGATGGATATCAGTCGCAATAATTTTCAAAAAGGTTTATTTCTAATCTACATGTAGGAGGGCTGCCACCTGTTAAAAATATCAGGTTTAAGATGAATTAAAGCACTTTGGGTAATGAAATTATATATGGGTGTCAGACGATAGAGGTTTAAGAACGTTTCAATTTAAAAATATTTTCAAGAGTGTTACCACGTAATTGAAGTGGAATTTAATTCAACTATACACAAGGTGTATGAAATAACAATATATGGGTGCTAAACTAAAGAGCGTTAAGAAATCTTTAGAATATTTTGGAGGCGTTTGAAGAGGATTGCCACCTGTTTGAAAATATTCAAATTAATTACTTATATTTTAAATGCATTTTGATTTGTGATTTTTCAGCTAAATGATATGCTTTTAGGCAACGAAACTACTTCGGGATTTTTGGGACTATTTCGGGTGTTTTGGGACTATTTCGATATTCTCGGGGTTCGCGGGAATATATCGGGGTTTTTGGGACTAATTCCGTATTTTGTGACTATTTCGGGTTTTGCGAGACTTCCTCGAGATTTTCTCTCGGTGGTTCTCGGGATTTTGGGACTATTTCGATATTCTCGGGGTTCGCGGGAATATATCGGGGTTTTTGGGACTAATTCCGTATTTTGTGACTATTTCGGGTTTTGCGAGACTTCCTCGAGATTTTCTCTCGGTGGTTCTCGGGATTTTGGGACTATTTCGGGATTTCCGAGAATTTTTCGGGATTTTTTGGACTATTTCGGATTTTTCGCGACAACTTCTCGGGGCTATCGGGCCTATATCGGGATCTACGGAACCACTTGGGGATTTTTGGGACCAATTCGGATTTTTTGGTACTATTTCGGGTTTTTCGAGAAATCCGTAAGATCCCGAAATAGCCCCGAGAACTACGAAAATCTCGGAAGAAGTCCCAAAAATACTGAAGTTGTCCCGAAGATCTTGATTTATAGCCGAGAATCCCGAAAATCTCCAAGTAGCCTCGAAAAACCCGAAGTAGTCCCGTAGATCCCGATAAGGGCCCGACAACCCTGAGAATACCGAAGTTGTCTCGAAAAGCCCGAAATAGTCCTGAAAATCCCGAAGAATTCTCGGAAATCCTGAAATAGTCAAAAATCCCGAGAACTCCCGAGAGAAAATCTCGAGGAAGTCACGCAAAACCGAAATAGTCCCAACAATACGGAATTACTGTAAATAAATAAATAATAATCCCAACGGTTTTTACCCTCCATTCCCGCCCATCCGCACGAGGGGCGCAGTCCGCATGATGTACGGAACCAGTATTTATTTTCAGTATCGATTTCTTAATGCTGAAAAGCGCATCTGATATATCAAACGTG
>NW_016157746.1:0-37445 GCF_001687245.7 Rhagoletis zephyria | reverse complement strand
TTTACGCCGACTCCGAACGGCGATTGTATTTTTATGAGAAGCTGTTTTTCATGGCAGAAATACACTCGGAGGTTTGCCATTGCCTGCCGAGGGACGACCGCTGTTAAGAAAAAAACCTTTTTTTCTATATTTTTTGCGATGTTGCTTTGACCAGGGCTTGAACCCAGTCATTGCGGAGTGGAAGCGCGCACTGCTTACCACTACACCACCGAAATACCGATATAATGGATATGAAAAAAACACCGAAATAATGCATATATACACAGTTTCGGTTGAAAAGCGCAATAATGCATATTAGAAAAACCGAAACTATGCATATGCACTCTTTCGTTTGAAACCGAAATAATGCATATGAAAAAAACCGAAATAATGCATATATGCACAGTTCCGGCTGAACACCGAAATAACGCATATGAAAAAACCGATATAATGCGTATGTATATGCACACTTTCGTTTGAAAGCCGAAATAATGCATATGACAAAAACGAAGTATTGCATATGACAAAAACCGAAATAGTGTATACATGAAAACGGAACTTCTTTCTGCGTAGGTGGCCTTCGGCCGCGCTTAGGGATTATAACTCTTACTAAAAAGAATGCTCGTTTCTGTGTTGCCGGGAAAGAGGGGACGGAAGTATTTTTGCGCAGAACTTCTCTCTGCGTAGGCGGCCTTCGGCCGCGCTTAGGGATTGTAACCCTTACTAGGTAGAATTTTCCTTTCTGTGTTGCCGGAAAAGGGGACCTGAAGTATTTGTTCGCAGAACTTCTCTCTGCGTAGGCGGCCTTCGGCCGCGCTTAGGGATTATAACCCTTGCTAAGTAGAACTCTCGTTTCCGTGTTGCCGGAAAATAGGGCACGGAAGTATTTTTACGCAGAACTTCTCTCTGCGTGGGCGGGCTTCGGCCGCGCTTAGGGATTGTAACCCTTACTAAGTAGAATTCTCCTTTCTGTGTTGCCGGAAAAGGGGACCGGAAGTATTTTTGCGCAGAACTTCTTTCTGCGTAGGCGGCCTTCGGCCGCGCTTAGGGATTATAACCCTTACTAAGTAGAATTCTCCTTTCTGTGTTGCCGGAAAAGGGGACCGGAAGTACTTTTGCGCAGAACTTTCCGCGTTGGCGGCCTTCGGCCGCGCTTAGGGATTATTTCACATTGTGTTAGAATTTATTTGTTTTTTTTTTTTTTCTACTTAAATAATGCAACTTATATATATAACTTGTTAAATCGATAAAAACACATTCACAATTTCTTGTGATGGTAAGAGTGCTCAGCTCAAATTTCAGCATACATTTCAGGCAAATTATTATGCAACCGGGATTATTTACTCGAGCATGCAAACGAGACCTTCATAGGGTGCCAACGGCAAAGCTTCGGCGGGTAGCACTTCACCAGTCTCATGCGTAGACTTGGATCCCGCGACTAACACAGTAAGCTTTTGTTGATATTTCAGATCGAAAATTTCAGTCAAATTCACGGCGCGTGCGCGTTGTCCAATATTGATGACAGTGATGATGGAGTTTTCGTCTTTGATTTCCCTTTCGAACGCAAACACATCACGATTGATCACCTCAGCATGGAAGCGTCCTTTGCGAAGTAGAACTCTTCTTTGTCTGTCGCCGGAAAAGGGGGCCGGAAGTATTTTTGCGCAGAACTTCTTTCTGCGTAGGCGGCCTTTGGCCGCGTTTAGGGATTTATCCCTTACTAAGTAGATTTCTCCTTTCTGTGTTGCCGGAAAAGGGGACCGGAAATAGTTTTGCGCAGAAATTCTTTCAGCGCGGCCTGCGGGCGCGCTTAGGGATTATAACCCTTGCTAAGTAGAACTCTCCTTTCTGTGTTGCCGGAAAAAAAGGGAAAATAAGTATTTTTACTTACTAAGTAGAACTCTCTTTTCTGTGTTGCAGGAAAAGGGGACCGGAAGTATTTTCGCGCAGAACTTCTCTCTGCGTAGGCGGCCTTTGGCCGCGTTTAGGGATTTATCCCTTACTAAGTAGATTTCTCCTTTCTGTGTTGCCGGAAAAGGGGACCGGAAGTATTTTTNGCCGCGTTTAGGGATTTATCCCTTACTAAGTAGATTTCTCCTTTCTGTGTTGCCGGAAAAGGGGACCGGAAGTACTTTTGGGCAGACATTCTTTCTGCGTAGGCGGCCTTCGGCCGCGCTTAGGGATTAAAACCCTTACTAAGTACAAGTAAATAATTCAATAAAAACGAAATTATCCATAAGCACACTTTCGTTAGAAAACCGAAATAATGCATGCATGCACCATTTCGGTTCAAAACCGAAATAATGCATATGTGGAAGACGAAGGTATGCATACATGCACATTTTCGCTTGAAAACCGAAATAATGCATATAACAAAAACCGAAATAATGCATGCATGCCCAGTTTCGGTTGAAACCGAAATAATGTCTAAATGCACAGTTTCCATACGCGCAATTTCGGTGCCCCGCTACTTTTATTTTAAATTTTAATATACGGGGACATACAAAAAAATAGCATTTACATATGCAAATGCATATCTTGTAAAAGCCCGTTAGTGCTGAAAATAGTATCGCATAGCACGTCCTTTCACTAAAATTTTTGTACAGGACTGAAAATATTACAAAAATTCCACTTCAAATTTATCAAGAAATGTACTTAAAGCAACAACAACGTACGTTCGCTTGCAGTTCGCTAGAATTTGAATTTATTTGTAGAAATTCACTCGTATAGCAAGCATTCTTCATGAATGCATACAACCGATTTCTTCTGGGTACATACATACATATTACCACCATAATTCATATATTTGTGCATATTCCTACATTCGTTCCAACCGAAAAGCATTTGCTTACATTACTTACATATACATATGCACATATGTATGTATGCTTTATGCATAACAAAATGCATAACCAAAACAAACGCCAAAAATATCTCCCATACAACGTCGTTGAAAATTTTTCGCGATAAGCTGTTGTGAGTGATCGCGAATGGATTACTTACATCGTTTTTCTCATTTATGAGAGGCCGACATCGGCAATGCTCGGACTTCTCATATTCGAGTGAGAGGAAATTTCGTTCCTTTTTACCTTCCTTTTATTAGCTCGGGATGTAACTATGTAATATTGATGCGCCTAAAAGATGCAGCGATTTCTATTCTAAAGTTACATACCTGATGACAGCAGGAATGGCAATTATAATAGGGAGGTTTTAGTTTTTTAAACTATAATTTTATTTCGATCGCGAATGAAAAGCAGCAAGATGATAAATTTGTTTGCATTTTTCACTCGCGATAAAAGAATGCAAAAATAATTGTGGAAAGAATATTCCACGCGAAGGTGAGAGAACGTGAGTGAGAATTTCCGAACACTGTAAAAATGGTAGAAAATATAATATAGCTAAACAGTTGGTAGATCTACCAATAAAGTGGTAAAGTCCGTGCACTGCCTATAAAGTTTTTTTTTTTTACCCGATATGTATTTGCATGTGTACATTAGAGTGGTCCAAAAAAATAAAGTCGGAGTTTTAATACCGGCACACCCTAGGATTGATCTATATCGAAAAAAATATACCCCTATTTTTATTTTGAAATCAAAATATATTTAGGGAGTGCTCAAAGTTTTCCATGTATTTTATATGGAGAAAAAACATCTTTTCGTAGAAATAGTGTGGAATTCTTGAAAATCAATATTTTTCGATCGGAAAACTTTACTTATCTTCAGGAGATTCCCAGTAATAATACTCAATTGTTTCTTTAACAATTTTTTCATGGTAACTATATTATATAGGTCCTCCAAAGCCCTTAGAAAATGCAATGGGGGACCAATAAAAAATCTTTAATCATAAAAAATGGTTAAATAAACAATTGGATATTAATACTGGAAGTCTCCTGAAGGGAACCACAGTTTTCCGGTCGAAAAATATAGATTTTCAAGAGTTTTATACCATTTCAACGAAAAATTGTTTTTTCTCCATATAAAATACACGGAAAACTTTGAGCGCTTTCAGCACTCCCTAAATATTTTTTGATTTCAAAATAAAAAAATATGGGTATATTTTTTTTCGGTATATAACAATCCTAGGGGGTGGCGGCATTAAAAATCCGACCTTATTTTTTTTACATACATTTTTGGACCACTTTAGTGTACATGCCACTTTTTACATATGGAAATGTCAACATATCGTGTAAAGGCAACTTAGATTTGTTTCTGTACAAAGCAGATGCATGTACATACGAAATAGAAATGCTTCTATTTTCATCTGACACAGATAGAATCATCTGAGTTTAGTTTATTTCGTTTTCAAAGAACGTATTTTTAAATAGTTAAATAAAGACTGTGAATTTGACAGACATACGCAATTACATATGTATTGAAAAAGTCACATTTACCGATGCAAATACATTTCGTGTAAGAACACCATAAGAATTTTTGATTAGAATTCCATTTATTGTTTTTTTTCGGGCGAGGTATCTTTCACATATGAGTAAGTAGTCAAGCTAATCTTTTCACTTTCGAACTTTCACATGACTCGACAGTTTTTATTAGGACAAATAATTTTTGCTGGTTTATTACCTACATCAGGTTACATATGTTGTGTACATTAAGTGAATGCAAAGGAGGACCACCGTACATATTTTCTAGCCAAATATGCATATAATTCAGAACTAAAATTGGGAAACTTTCACAAATAAAAGTGTGATTCTCCTATTATTATTTTTTATTTTTACATTGCAAAATTTGGTGCGTTGATGGCTCATGTTTATAATGAACTGGTAGTATTTGGAGAGGAGAATCGAATGCAGCCAGTTAGAAGTATGTGCTTGCAATAGAAAATAAGTTATGAAGAGTCAAAGTGGTGAGACTCCTTTTTTAAATTCTGACACTCGCGGCTTTTATAGTATACTGTAGCTGGTGCGTACCTAAAACTGTTATCGGACAACTTTTATAGTGTTCTGAAGCATAAAAGGAATCAATCTAGACGTGGCAGGCGTATGTGCTCTCATTAGAAGATAGTTAAAAAACAACTTCTTTAAAAGGTCACGATGCGTGCACAAACGTGAAAATGCATATTTTTTATTAGCACATCGTCTGCAATTGGAAAATTTTGCGAAATACGAGTGTGCTCTATTGTACAATATACTATTGAACTACGATCCTCGTCCAACACTTTTTTATTTGTTCTTTAAAAAGTTACAGAGCGAAAAGAAATAAGAAAAAAAAACAATATATCTGTGCTCGTATGGAAGAGTAGCTTATGTCGAGAAGCTGGCTTTAGTATAATGCGGCATTGCTTTCATCCCGTAAACGAAAAGGAATTTTTTGATGAGACTTTTTAAGAATATTGACTTGCTATTATCGGAACTATTTCTTGCGCGTTTATTTGCCAAAAGTTCTTCAACGGCTCGGCGCCAGTGAGTCATTCGCAATCGTATGCTGCGAATGCCGCATTATACTAAAGCCAGCCTTTCTACATAAGATACTATTCTGTATGAACACAGATATATAATATCCAAAGGCATTTTTTGTCCATGTCACCAAATCTACACCGTTCATTCGATTTTGGTAAATGAGGTGTCAAATGAAAGAGCTTGTGCTGTAGAAGCTAAGAATAAGCATTGATTTTGGCAATTTATGTTCGAAATTTTTTTTATATGAAAAAATGCGGTGCAGCTTCAACAAAAAAAAGCCAAACATCAACGTTAAGTCCAAGGTACTTAAACTTTGCTTTGCTAACATTTGATGGACTACAAAACTGAATACCAAAATTTTGTCTAAAGGTGCTGATAAAGAAGGTAGGAATTTTGGTCAAACTTTTTAGAGTTTTCATAATTTTCGCACAAAGTCTGAAATTTACATTTATATCGTGTATGTTAAGTAATCAGCTATACTTTTATAAAAAAATAATAAACGTTAAATATACTAAAAAAATAGCCAAAACTTACTAAAATATCGCGTCCAAGCTTTTATTTAGTTCACTGTATTTGTATATGGGTAACTGATTTATCAATTTGTACCGAACTCAGTACGATTATTAACCTTGGCAGCTATATGGTGAAAATTTTCAAAATCGGACTAAAATTACGTCCACTTTCCACTTCAAAAAAAAAAAAAAAAAGAATGCGTCAAAAAGGTTAAAAACGTATGGTGCGTTGCTTTAAACCGTTGCACCATGTTGGATTTTGTATTCTAGCAGCTGAAGGAACGTACATATACTAAAAATTTCAGACATGTCCTCACGATTTAAGAAAACAATTTTTTCACAATAAAATTCGAAGTTTGTGAGAATTGCCCATATTTATGAGCAAGCAGGCAAACTAATTGATATGAAAGATTGATGGAAATATTTTTGATTCACTATTAAGAATGTGATACCAAAATTTACCAAAATATCAAGCAAATTGTGTTCGCGCAAGTGAAGACGTGTTTTTGCACAGCTCCGCTGCCTTTGATTTATTTTCAAGTGCGCGATGTCTTTATGTGCTAATTGTGGCTCGCAGTTTGCCGCTAGTGACTTTGTATCTTGTGGACTTTGCTCGCTTAGATTTCAGACATCTAAAGTGTACTAAATTAAGCCCAAGCTAGACTTATCAATTCAAGTAAGAATGTGATTTTTAGATGTGACGCTTGCAGTTGTATTTCGTTCCCATCGTGTATTGCTAAGCTTGAAAATGTGTTGTGCTCCTTAAAGGAGATTTATACTGCTTTTGATGGACATATAAATAAAAAATATCTAAAAATCTACATCCACATAGTGCATCCAATAACAATGTTGCTAGCAACATTGCCGCTAGTAATATTGTGGTGGATAATAACAGACAGACAACACAGACTTCTCTAAGGCATTTGATAGAGAGTCGCACATGATTCTAATAAACAAGTTAGCCTGCTTGGGCTTTCACTCCATCTTTCTGCAGTGGCTTAGATCATACCTGACGGATAGATGCTGTGTGGTATCAATCGACGGTGTTTTGTCAAACCACTTTGTTGCTACTTCAGGTGCTCCCCAAGGAAGCATCTTCGGGCCCCTTCTCTTTGTCCTTTTTATCAATGACATCACTAAATTTTTTTCTTCAAATTGTCTGCTCTATGCAGATGATTTGAAAATTTTTTCAACAGTTAAGGACTCAGTGGATGCTCTAAAGCTACAATGTGATCTGGATAATCTCCATCGCAGGTCGCGTCTCTCCGTAAATATTAAAAAATGTTTCCATATAACGTTTCGTCATACCAATTTTAACACAACATACAACATTGATAATCTTGCACTACAGAATGTTACAGAGTTTAAGGACCTCGGAGTTATTTTCGACTCGAAATTTTCGTTCAGTAGTCATATTAACTTTATACTCTCAAAATCGTATTCAGTTCTGACCTTCATTTGTCGCAATTCATCCGAGTTTTCGGATCCATATACCTACAAACTGCTATATAAGGCTCTTGTCCGTTCGCACTTGGAGTATGCAGTTATCATTTGGAGACCGTTTGACCAACTTTCGATATCAAGAATTAGACGTGTTCAAAAAATATTTCTTAAGCATGCATTACGTTCCCTACGGTTCGAGGCTCCTATTCCATCCTACGATTCTCGGCTTATGCTTATTAATCTAGACTCTCTAGAAAAGAGAAGGACAGTCCTTTCACTGCCGTTCACTTTCAATATTATTAATCGTATCATTGATTGTCAAGTTTTACTTGAGCGGATAAGCTTTAATGCTCCGCAAAGAAATCTTCGCTTTTTTACCCTTTTTACGGGGAAAACTATAATACTATATTTGCAAGTAATGCCCCTATTGCTCGTGCTCTTAGGGATTTTAATGTGTTATCTAATTCAAACCTGCTTGATTTTGCTTTCTCTAGATCAAATTCGTCGGCCGCTGTGGTGTAGTGGTAAGCAAAGCGCGCTTCCACTCCGCAACGCCTGGGTTCAAGCCCTGGTCAAAGCAACATCGCAAAAAATATAGAAAAAGGTTTTTTCTTAACAGCGGTCGTCCCTCGGCAGGCAATGGCAAACCTCCGAGTGTATTTCTGCCATGAAAAACAGCTTCTCATAAAAATACAATCGCCGTTCGGAGTCGGCGTAAAACTGTAGGTCCCTCCGCTTTGTGTTACAACATCAAGGCGCACGCCACAAATCGGAGGAGAAGCTCGGCCAAACACTAACATATGTGTAAGCGCCAATCTATTATTATTATTATTATTAGATCAAATTTTGTAAAAATACTGAATGTAATTGCTTAATATGGTATTTATGCATATTTTAACAATACTTTAATTGCCAATTTGGGCGTGTTTATATCTTTCTTTTATCCCTAATTATCTTTTCTTCTTTTATCTAAGTATCGATATTTTAGTATAAAGTGATAGGGGCTTGATACCATGGGCTTTCGGTGAACACATATCTTTCTTGGCTCAAATATCAGCTACCAGGTTTTGCAGAACCACCGTTTTGTACTTTAAACGATGATATATCGTCGGTCCCTATGAAGAGTAGAACATTTCACTATTCGCGTGGATGACTAGCACATTTCACTATTAGCGTGGAAGACTAGCACATTTCATTATTCGCGTCGAAAAGTAGCACATTTCAGATTTTTGCGTGGAAGAGTAACACATTTCAGATCTTTGCGTGGAAGAGTAGCACATTTCACTATTTGCGTGGAAGAGTAGCACATTTAAGGTTTAAACTAAATCATAAAAGCATAATTTGTATTGGAAATTCAAGTGCTTATTTTATATTTCTCTAATTCTATTATAAAATTCATGAAATTCAGACGGTATATGGCGTTTAGTGATCACTTGCTGGATATCATCCACTTTTCTTTTTTTTAAAGGCATTTTTCTCCTTTAAGCTTTATGCAATTCATATTGCTTTATGGTTAACCACTGAAATTTTGTTTTCAGTATGTTCAATTTCAATTAAAATAAAGTTCATTTAAAAAACCATGTAAACCCACGCTTAAAATTTTGTAGAAATCTAAAATCAACTAATTTTCATTCAAATTTCAAATTTTATTTTAGTGTGATAATGTGCAAGTTTCCAAACCTTAAAATTACCTTGATTCTTTTTGTCGCATTTGCTACCTTATAACGAATAAACACAATTTATTTTTATATGGAAGAAAACCGCAACAACGGAAATTTTTAGCCACTTGAAACTTGCGCATTATTGCAATAAAATTGAAAGGGCTTTAAATCTATGTACTCAAAAAATTCTGAGAAAATAATTTTGACCTTTGGATGAACATTTTTAGATTTTTTTAGTTTTCTACAAAGTTTTAAATTTGGGTTTATATGGACTTCTTCAGAGAATGAACTTTATTTTAATGAAAATTCTTAAAAATAAATAAAAAAACATAAGCGGAAAACAATGTCACTTTGAAATGAGGTGATCTTGATATGACTGCATGCACATTAGGGTGGTCCAAAAACAGTAAAGTCGGAATTGTAATGCTCTCACCCCTAGGATTGTTCTATATAGAAAAAAAGCATACCCCTATTTTTTTATTTTAAAATCAAAAAATATTTAGAGGTCGCTCAAAGCGCTCAAAGTTTTCCATGTATTTTTATATGGGAAAAAAACAACATTTCGCAGAAATGGTATAGAATTCTTGAAAATCAATATTTTTCGATCGGAAAACTCTGGTTCTCTTCAGGAGACTTACAATAGTAATACCCAATTATTTATTTAACCATTTTTAATACTAAAGATTTTTTATTTGTCCCCCCATTGCATTTTTCTGCGTTTTTGGCGGACCTATAAATTATAGTTGCGATGAAAAAATGGTTAAATAAACAATTGGGTATAATTATTGGGAATACTGCAGATGAAAAGAGTTTTCCGATAGAAAAATATTAGTTTTTTTGAATTCTATACCATTTCTACCAAAAGTTTTTTTCCCCATATAAAATACATGGAAAACTTTGGGCGCTTTGAGCGACTTCTGATTATTTTTTGATTTCAAAATAAAAAAATAGTTGTATATTTTTTTCGGTATAGAACAGTCCTAGGGGGTGAGAGCATAAAAATTCCGACTTTACTTTTTCCACATGCATTTTTGGACCGCCCTAATGTACATATATTTTTCTCGTATTTATAAATATATTCCCTGAGGAAGACAATAAACGTTTATTCTATTTGTACTAAAATACCGAAAAGCTCCATACACAACATTAAACTCTCAGCTTAGTCGAGGAGAAATAATTATAACATACATGTATGTTTGGTTTTTGTACGGCTGCTAGTACCACTTTATATGAATTCGCTACTCTTCTACGCGAGAATCTGAAATGTGCTACTCTTCCACGCAAAAATCTGAAATGTGCTAGTCTTCCACGCAAATAGTGAAATGTGCTACTCTTCCACGCAAAATTCTAAAATCTGCTACTCTTCCTCGCGAAAGTGAAATGTGCTAGTCTTCCACGCAAAAATCTGAAATGTGCTACTTTTCGACGCGAATAATGAAATGTGCTAGTCTTCGACGCGAATAGTGAAACGTGCTAGTTTTCCACGGTAATTTGAGATGTGCTACTCTTCGTTGGGAGCGACGATATATTCTTACTTGGCAATATTCTCCGCACAAAGTTTTTGTTTACGCGGCAGCGGCTGCAAGCAAAGNCAAAGCTTTTGTTTACGCGGCAGCGGCTGCAAGCAAAGTAAAAATAGTGCAAATATCGCCTGAGGATCGTAGGATTTCAATAAAATTAGCTACACAAAGAATAGTTTAATTCCTTTAAAGGAAAGACGTTCGCTTTATAACCAAAGAGTTACATAACACATTACTGATTTTGGTGCGGCACATGTTAAAGCTGGTTTTGATAAACTTTTTTGTGCTGATTACGAATCTGTAAGTATAAAGTTTCCGTCAGCTCCAGATTTTGCGAAAAACGCTCTAGCCAAAAAAGAAAATCTGATAGAACATTCCACTTAAGCTTAAATTAAAGCAAGAACTCTTGACTACTATCCCTGTACCTTGACCTGATGGACTCTTATATTTATTTATTTAACAATAGCAAAATACTGGAGTATTGTGCTATTGAAAGAAAAAAAAAAATGGGTCAAAGTCCGTTTTTTCTGTTAAATAAATAACTAGGGCCAAGGTGCAGAGATGGTATTTTCAGGGATTGTTGTCGAAAATTCAAGCCTTAATTCAAGCCTAAGTAGAAGGGGTTTCTCACTTTTTGCTTTATTGCATCAGGTACTCAAATTTCCCCAAAATCAGTTTTTTCCGTACTATAAATGACTATAAGTGACCGTCAGATCAAAGCACAGGGATGGTATTTTCAGAGATAGTAGTCGAGAGTTCTTGCTTAAATTTAACCCTCCGCTACTGACGTGACCGAAGTTTCCCTTTTATATTGACGTGTAGTCTCTCAGACACCAATTTTGCAGATCAAAAAATATATCGGTAATTTACAGAAACACGAAAACTGAAATCGATTATTGCAATAGTCACTTAACAGAAAATTTGAGTATTACTAATTTTTGGATAATGGGCGTGGCACCGCCCCCTTGGTGCACTTAATAACCTCGGTACGGAAGAGCTATTCGGTGAAGATTATTCAAATCGGTCTAAAATTACACCTGCTTCCCTTATAACGCTAAATTTCAGATTACAAAAAGTATTTCAATAACTCGATTTTGGTTTTTTTTCTAGAGCTTCTCAAAATTAGTTTCGGTGGGGGAAAAAGGACANGTAAATTTCAGATTACAAAAAGTATTTCAATAACTAGATTTTGGTTTTTTTTTCTAGAGCTTCTCAAAATTAGTTTCGGTGGGGGAAAAAGGACAAACAATGCCAGCCGCTGTTGACGACAACCCATTGTTGGTTCTTCCGTCCGCGTTTATACCAAGCGTATTGGTTTCGTTAATACGTTTTGTTACAATGCGCGCCTTTCGATTACAAGGAGTTAATTTTTGGAATTCTAAATTCACCGGTATCTGTTTTGCGTATCTGATTCCTTTCCGTCTTTCTGAAACGAGAAATCTTTAAATTTTTTCATTAATTTAAGTTTTCCGTTATTATTAAAATAATTTATCGGAAATGTCTTGTTAGTTTCTTTAGCTAGGCCTTTGTTGTTTACTACTTCGTTGTCTTGAAGGTAAACACCTTTTGTATTCTTTAGTATTTTATTCACCACTATTTCTTTCGGATTGGAAAATTTAGACCCAACCTGTGGATTTTTTGCCATTTGTTGGCATTTCACATAACCGAAGTTAAGAGGCTTTATTTCGGCTTTACTCCGAACATAGTTCCAAGGAAATTCGGAACTCTCTATTTTTGGCAGATTATCACAAGAAAAAATGTTCCCTGGAACAAAATCTAATGCCTCGTCAAACTAAGCTCTTATTTGATCAAATAAGTCTGCTAAAATTGTTATTTTCGGCTTCTCCTATATATTCAATATAGGCATTTTGAGCCTTCTTGTAGTCTTCCAAAAGACTCGCTTTTGGAATTCTATTTTTTAAATATCTTTCGACAGATCACTTCGATGCCGATCCTCCCTGTTCCAGCTTTGCAGGTTGCCATTTTATTATTATTTATTATTATTTGCAACCGTATATATATTATCGACGCGATGTATGTAAATAAAACTTTTAATTAATAGACTACGCGATCGCGTCGGGGTCACCATGAAAACGCACCATGGATGACCAGCCCGCTATGAAGTGAAACCATCGAGTTTCTAATAGAGAATCTTTATTTATATAAGATTCTAAACCTAAATGCCTACATAACTAATCTACTGTACATAACACTTCCATTGTGCTATGCACATATAACTCAAACCTAGTTAAACACCAACATGCATCCAGACACTGTCCAAGGTCGCATCACATAGTGAGACTTAAAATACAATGCATATTTCGTACTTTTGGCTGTGCACATAAACGTAATCCACAAATAATGCACTCAAGCATCTCTTACCGAAGTGATAAGTGTCGCTTGGTTTGCTTTTCCTTACCAAACATTTAATTTCTTTCTTTACATCAAGGAGTGGGAAATATGCCTGTGATGCATGCAACATATGCGCACACTTGAATACACCAAAATATACGTATATGCTGCGATTGTCCCTACCAAGATGCAACACATGGACACAAACGTATGCACATACAGACATGTATGGATATGCGTGTTGCTGTTCATAAGTAGATATGAACATAGGTTACAAGGTTTTATCGAGCGTATTGTGTAAAAGACTGAAGCCTACCGTCAATGAACTGGTTGGGCCTTATCAGTGTGGCTTTAGACCTGGCAAATCCACCATAGACCAGGTATTCACAATACGCCAAATCTTGGAAAAGACCCGCGAGAAAAGGATCGACACTCACCACCTATTTGTCGACTTTAAAGCCGCTTTTGACAGCACTAAAAGGAGTTGCCTATACGCCGCTATGTCTGAATTTGGCATCCCCTCAAAACTCATACGGCTGTGTAAAATGACGTTGAGCAATACCACCAGCTCCGTCAGAATTGGAAAAGACCTCTCCGAGCCGTTCGCCACAAAACGGGGTTTCAGACAGGGCGACTCCCTTTCATGTGACTTCTTTAATCTGATGTTGGGGAAGATAATAAGAGCTGCAGAACTGAACCGATCAGGAGCAATTTACTACAAGAGCGTGCAATTGCTGGCTTGTGCCGATGACATCGACATCATCGGTAACAAAAATTGCGAAGTCTGTTCTGCCTTTACCTAGTTGGATAAGGAAGCAAAGCGAATGGGTCTGGTGGTAAATGAGGACAAGACGAAGTATCTCCTGTCATCAAACAAACAGCACATTCGAGCCTTGGCACCCACGTCACGGTTGTTACACAGTTAAAATTTCGAGAAAGTAGAGAATTTCGTTTACTTGAGAACCAGCATTAACACCGATAATAATGTCAGCATGTAAATCCAATGCAGAATTACTCTTGCCGACAAGTGCTGTTTTGGACTGAGTAGGCAATTCAGGAGTAAAGTCCTCTCTCGACGTACGAAAACCACACTCTGTAAATCACGTGCTGGTATATGGCGCAGAAGCATGGACAATGACAACATCCGATGAGGCGGCTCTTGGATATTCAAGAGAAAGATTTTGCGGAAGATTTACGGGCCGTTACGCGTTGGCGACGGCGAGTACCGCACACGATGGTACGATGAGCTGTATGAGCTTTACAGCGACATGGCCATAATGCAGCGAATTAAAATACAGCGGCTCCGCTGGCTTGGCTATGTCGTTCGAACGGACACCGACGCTCAAGCTCTGAAAGTGTTCAACTCGGAACCCGCTGGTGGTAGCAGAGGAAGAGGAAACTTGCACTTTATTATACTAAAATTTAATGGCTTACAAAACTGCAACTGCATTGTTTTGAACAATTCTAGAAAATCTACTAATGTTCTACAAAGCTTGAAATTTTGATTTAGGTACAAGTATTTTTTTAAACTAATAAGTTAAATTATCATAAAAAATAATAAACGTTTTTAAAATAATTGAAAGTAGCTTGTCAAAATGTATTTTCCATATCATTCTCAAGTTTTATTCTCTTTGTTTTGTTTTAAATAAAAGAAGTTATTTATTTTTATTCTAAAAACAAAACTGTATTTTCGTTTTCGATGCTTTCCGCTTTTTGGCCACAGAAATCTGGTCACCGTACATATAACTACCTTGCACACCATATCGTCACTACACACGAATAAAGGCGCGATAGTGTTTTGACGGCGANCCTTGCACACCATATCGTCACTACACACGAATAAAGGCGCGCTAGTGTTTTGACGGCGAAAAAAGGCGTTTAAAAATATTTTGCGAAAAAAGATGCTTATAAAAAACTTTGGCAAAGTATGTTAAGAGTATTTGACGCTGAAGTTTTTTATGCGTCTTTTTTCGCCGTAAACTTTTGAGCTCGCGCCTNAAAATATTAAGAAGCGCGGTAAAGTAAAAATACTGTAATTAAATATTTAAATTACGAAATTAAACTTGTTTATTTAAAAAAATAAATACCCAATCGAAAACGAAAATTACTAAAATTAATATTAAAAATAAAAAATACAAAATTACTAAATATATACATAAATGCGTAAATAATAAAAACTCGAAAGAGAACATCGCGTGTTCATTGTGGTAATACAAAGCCAAGTAAGTGAGGATCCGAACAAACTCAAAAAAAATAAATAAAAAAAATACGTGTCGCTTTTTTTATCACAAATAACAATATTCTGATGTAGCATTTATGAATTTCCAAAAAGAGTGTTTTTATGAACGACTCTAATATATATAGATATATATATAATCGGTTTCCAGTTTAATTGCACTGAGAAAAACAGTTATAATTTTCGTATATACATAAACACCGGCTGATACAACTACAGTGAAAGAGCAAAAAGCTAAGACTTAAATCCATTTAAAAGTACCAACAATGGTTAATACCCACAAAACTCCTCAAGGCACTCCTGCAGAATCTTCTCGACCAAAACAGGGTGACAATCCAAAAAATACTAAAGACCACTCAGCCGCAAGATTTATTTCAGACGGTGACGGTCTAATAAGATACTGCACTATATTTTCCTGATCAATTCAAGATAATTCAGAGTCGGGTCTGGATATTAAAAACAATAATCTTGAATTATCGAAACGGATGATTCCGTTTTTCCCGAAAATTTTAAAGTTTCGGCTTCGGCCAAATACGAAACCAGCCTTGACCAATACGAAGAAACAAACGCAATGATTTCCGATCAGCTTAAATTATTAAAATCTATCAGCGCACTTACTCCACCCCAGATAGTAGAAATACCCCAAGCGCAAGAAGAAAGTTCAGGTATTTACCTTAAAGTGCCATCATGTGATCAGTGCTGCCATAACTTTTTGGGCGAACCGGCTAAATTGGCAAATAAAACCGGCTAAAATGTTTCAACTAAATTTCACATGTTTTATTTAAATAAATCACGAGTGAAAAGACTATTTCTTGGAGAGAAGTTACAAATTCGAGCCGGAAAAAATTTTGCCAGCAAGAATTGTACAATTAGGAAAAACATATGATATGGAAAAACATGGTTGGATTTTTTGTCGACGATAATTTGAATAAACAAGTTCGTTAAATTTAAAAATTTACAAACTGGAGCGATTTTAAAATGAAAAGTGTAATACACATAAAAAACGCTGTAAAAATTACCCTTCAATTTTAAGGCAGTAAAACAACGACCTTAAGTTAACATCAACCGAGGCCATATGTTGACAAGGGATGCAAAATCACAGTTACACAAAAGAACTGGTCAGATTTTTCAGAAATCCCTTCAATTCTGATGTAAAATATGATGCCAAAAGACTGCAGATCTCCCATTTAGATGACCGCAGATGTCTCGTAGGACTCCCAGAGAGTTTTGCTTTACATAGAAATTTGTGCTCTTTTATTTTCATTTTGACTCACTTCAGTGTTGGTTCCTTTAATTCAAGTTGGCATTCGGTTTTTGGAATTTAAATAAGTTCTCAGCAAAAAAGTTTGTTTAAAAAAATACATATGTGTATATATGGGGTATTCACAACGGTGTCGTAAGTGTCGTATTGTTGTGTGTCGTAAACTTTAAACGAATAAAAAATATACTAAGGGGGTTCGAAAAGTACCATCAAAGTCATATTATACATTCTCGCAGTGCTAAAAAATAGTTGGTTGTGGTTTCAAGTTATATTAACATTTATTTAAGCTTTTAAGGTTTACGGCATACAACAATACGACACTTACGACACCGTTGTGAATCCCTCAATAGTGCTTGAAAATATCAATTTTTCCCTTACCTTAAACCTTTGGGAGTGGGCAAAAATGATGTTTTGTAATTTAGGCAGAATTGAATATGCGCTATCTGCGAAGACAATATCTACATGTAATATTTATTCTGTTTGTTGGCACTATATCAAATCTTAAGAGTCTTAACAGTGAAACGAATTCATACTTTCTAAGTTTGCGAATAAAACTTCACACTTAAAATTAAGACATTTATAACAAACATTTTATGAAGAAAACCCCTTCTTCGTTTAAAATAAAAATAATCGAAATCGGCCCAATTTCATAAAATCCTGCCTGACATGAAAATTTTCTCCACGATAAGGCTAGTAGCCATTTCTAACAGATTTTGGGTCGCTTAGTCAAAAATGGAAACATATACATAACATATTTGAAATTTAAGAAAACAAGGCAAATAGCAAAATCGGCTAAAAACGGCTAATTTTTTTCTGCAAAACGGCTATCAAATCGGCTGCCGGCTAAATCGATATTTCTCCGGCTGCTTGCTATCGCAACCGGCTAAATCTAACCGGAAAACGGCTAAAATGGCAACACTGCATGTGATACAGAAGTATTTCACGGAGGTTATGAAGAATGGCCGTCCTTCCGGGACATGTTTACGGCCGTGTACATAAACCATCCACAACTGTCTCAAGCACAAAAACTGTACCACTTCAGGTACAAAACAAAAAGTCAAGCGGGTAGTATAGTTAAACAATTCGCACTAAATGACGACAATTTCAATCTGGCTTGGGATGCACTCAAATCAAGACACGAAAATGAAAGAGTACTGGTCGATAATCAAGTAACAATTTCAATAAACTTGCCAAAAATTTAAAAAGGAACTAGCGAAGAATTCATAAAATTACAGTCCACTGTTACAAACTGTTTATCCGTGCTAGAAACTCAAAACAAAGGAGCTTCAATAGATCGCAATCATACATAACTGAAAATAAATATGCGTCATGCGAATTGTGTAAAGGAGGCCACAAATTAAGATCTTGCGAGAGATTCAAAAATCTCACAGTCGACGAAAGAAATGAATTCGCTAGAAATCTTCAAGCTTTGTACCAATCGCTTATCGCAATATCACAAGTTAAAAGACTGGGGGAGTAAATTTAAATGCGTTTATTGCCAAAGGAGACATCATTCGATGCTCCACATAACTAACTTCACAAACACACTCCAAAAAAGCTTGAATTCTTTCAGAACTACTGGGCCAGAATACTGCGAAGCTCAGAACCCCGAAAGAACACAGAAGCGACAATGCTGCTCAAAAGCAGAAAACGTACAAACTCTGCATTCACACATTGAAAACAATATTTTTCTTCCCACTGCAATTATCTCCATCGAACATCGAGGTTAATTATTCTAACTTAGAGCTTAGAACTTAGCCCATTGCGGTTGTAAGAATAGAAGCGCAAGCTATAGTTCTGCCGCAACTCACAAATATGCCCCGTAGCCATGCAATAATAATCCCCAAATATCGACAAAAAATCGCACACCTCAACCTGGCAGACTCCAACTGCCACACACCCGCTCAAATCGATATCCTATTAGGCAGCGACCTAATCCCCCAAATCATGCTTGAAGGCATTGAATAATACTATCCTTGGCTGGATTCCAAGTGGCCAAGTAACAGAACAAATTGAAAATGTGTACAACTTAAGGTAGGAATATTCCCAATAAACACTCCATCTCAAAATTTAAAAGATTTTGGAAGTTAGAACTAAGGAGTCCCGATACCACATGATCCCGCCGATCAATTGCTCTGACAATATTTGCGGATCCCGTGACTTCAGCCAGACAAACCCAAATGTCTACTTATGTAGAAATTCTGCACTATGTATTACCAGCTGCGCACTCAGATCATGGCAGCATTTCTACCTGAATACTGCAATTTCGCTCTGCCCTTCCCTATCACTGGTATTTACCTTCCTGGTGTTTTTCAGTTAAAGGTGACTTCTAACTTTACGAAGGGTCATGTGGCCGTCTTTGTATATTTTCCGACAAAGACCGTACACCTGGAATCGAGTTCGGACTAAAATTGCGGCATTTGTTATAATAATCTGCCGGTGAGGATTTTAACATAGTTAACTTTTAATATCTGCACTCTCGCAAGATCCCTCCAAATTCAATGCCCTCATATCTATGTTTAATAAAAAAAAAGTAAAAATACTGTAATTAAATATTTTAATTGCGAAATTAAACTTGTTTATTAAAAAAAAAATACCCAATCGAAAATGAAAATTACTAAAATTAATATTAATAAAAAAATAAAAATTTTAACAAATATATACATAAATACGTAAATAACACTGTACAGCACTCGGCTGGGTATTGGACCAAATCAACTTTTTTTAAGAGATTGAGTCATAAGCAAAGAAAGTAATTTCTCCGTTTTTCGAAGTTAGCCTCCGCAATCGAGATATGGGCCTTCGAAGTTCGAAATTGGACCTTTGGTAAAAAACTATTTTTAATTATTGCGTGTAAAAAGCAAAATTTTGAACTGATTTTTTAAAAATTCTTATCGTTGTAAAGGTGATTTAATCCCCTTTCCTGTGATATGCATATTTGTATACTTCGTATATAAAAAATTGAGAAAAAAAAACATTTAAATGAAAAAACACATTTTTTGTATAAAAAAAATATTTTAAACAAGAAAATTACTAACCGATTTTTAAAAAATTGGTATCGTAAAGGCGATCAAACTCCCTTTCTTCATATATGCATATTTGTATACTTCGTATATAAAAAATTGAGAAAAAAAAACATTTAAATGAAAAAATACATTTTTTGTATAAAAAAAATATTTTAAACAAGAAAATTACTAACCGATTTTTAAAAAATTGGTATCGTTGTAAAGGCGATCAAACTCCCTTTCTTCATATATGCATATTTGTATACTTCGTTAATAAAAACTTGAGAAAAAACACTTTAAAGGAAAAAATAACTATTTTTTCAAAAAATATTTTAAACAAAAAAAATCTCAACGATTTTTAAAAAGTTGGCATCGTTAAGGCGATTAAAACTCCTTTCGTCTAATATGCATATTTGTATACTTCGTATGAAAAACTTTGAGAAAAAACACTTAAAAGGAAAAAATAACAATTTTTTCTGATAAAAAAAGGTGCAGAAAAACTACTAATTAGTAATACAATTGAATACCGTATTTAAGTAAAAGAAATAATTATTAGTGCATTAAGCATTAATTCGTTCTTGTTCACCCACAGCCCTGTTAAAAATAAAACAAAAGTATATGTAACAGAAGTCTAAGGCATATAAAAATATAAAAACACCATGGTTTTTGATTTTTTACATAACTGGTATATATAAAAATTCAAGGTAATTTTCTGTTTTATTTAAATAAAGTATTCAATTGTATTACTAATTAGTAATTTTTTTGTTTAAAATATTTTTTATAAGAAAAATTAGTATTTTTTCCTTTTAAGTGTTTTTATCAAATTTTTATATACGAAGTATACAAATATGCATATCAGAAGAAAAGAGGTTTAATCACCTTTACAACGGTACCAATTTTTTAAAAATCGGTTGGTAATTTTTTTATTTTTTTTGAAACGTGTTTTTTCTAAAATTTTTATGCAATTTTTATGCATGTCAGAAGAAAAGGGTTAAATCGCCTTTACAGCGATACCAATTTTTTAAACATCGGTTAGTATTTTTTCTGTCTAAAATACTTTTTTTTTATATAAAAAAAGGTATTTTTTCCTTTAAATGTGTTATTTTTTAAATTCTTATATGCGAAGTATACAAATATGCATATCAGAAGAAAGAGGGTTTAATCGCCTTTACAACGACGACAACCTTTTAAAAATCGGTTGGTAAATTTTTTGTTCAAATTTTTTTTAATAAAAAAAGGTATTTTTTCCTTTAAATGTGTTTTTTCTCAAATTTTTATATACGAAATGTATGTACAAGTATGCATATCAGAAGAAAGGGGATTTGATCATCTTTACAACGATACTAATTTTTTAAAAAACTGTTAGTAATTTTTTTGTTTAAAATATTTTTCTTTATGCAAAAAGGTATTTTTTTAATTTAAATGCGTTTTTTCTAAAATTTTTATATACGGAGTATACAAATATGCAAATCGGAAGAAAGAGGGTTTAATCGCCTTTACAACGATATATATATTTTTTTTAAATCAGTTCAAAAGTGTTTGCACTATAAGGAATTTAAGACCGGAACTTTGACCCCTTATAGCACTATTACAGGTGCTAAGTTTGCAAAAGAAATGTTATATACCATTTAAATAAGAGCAAAAGGAAGACTACGTCTATATTTTTAGGTTTTTAGTTAACATGCAATAAATAAATATAATTTTTTACCAAAGGTCCTATTTCGAACTTCGAAGGCCCATATCTCGATTTCGGAGGCTAACTTCGAAAAACGGAGAAATCACTATTTTACCTATGACTCAATCTCTTAAAAGAAATTGGTTTGGCCCAATACCCAGAAAAAAAGTTGATTTTGCCGTACAGTGTAATAAAAACTCGAAAGAGAACATCGCGGGTACATTGTGGTAATACAATCCAAGTGAGGATCCGATTGATTGCACGGATATATATATATATATAATCGGTTTCCAGTTTAATTGCTATGAGAAAAACAGTTATAATTTTCATATATGGGCAAATCTAAAAAATAGCTACACTTTCCAAAAAAAAAATTCGAACCACCCTCATCAGCATAAAAAAGCCGCCTTTAGACAAATGATCAATAGAATTGAGCAAATACCACTAACAAAAGAAGGATACAAAAACGAACTGAACGCAATATATGCCATAGCGGCTAATAACGGATACAAGAGAGATCTGGTAGAGGAAATCCGAAGGGAGCACAAAAACAGAAAGCCACAGAAAGAAGAAAACAATGACACAAATTGGGCGGTATTAGCCTATACTGGAAAGTCAACGTACAAACTAGCAAATCTGTTCCAGAAGCACAACCTTCGCACATCATTCAGAGCAAATAACAACGTAGGACGGATACTACGGAACACCACAAATCAAGAAGACCCATTGGATAAACAAGGAGTGTATAAACTAACTTGCGAATCCCAGCATAGTTATATAGGTCAAACAGGACGTAAAATAAAAACAAGATTTCGCGAATATATAAGGGACTATAACAAAAAGACACAGAAACCGAGTGCAATACCAGAGTAAAATTTTGCTAACCACATGTTTAACAACAAATGTTCACCAACGCAAATAAGAAAGTCAGCGAAACTACCGTACCGTACAAAAAATATGGAAATATACAAACTAAAAACCTTCGACGGCAAAATAATAAACGAACAAACAAATACCGCGTCGGATATATTCGAACCCTTAAAATTAATTTACGAGAAAAAGAAAAATAACAACAAAACAACAGGCATGGACACTCCGAACAAACCACAAAGTACCACCAGGACAAAAATCACCGACTTTTACCTACCTGCAGGCAAAAACTATACAGAGACAACATAACGNAACGAAATGGCAAGTAGCTCAAAGTCTGTAACTCCACATTTCACAATTTTCACAATTTTCGGTTTTTCGCGTATAGGTTTTGAAGCATTTAATTTTAATAACCTTTTAAGTATGTATTGTATTCTACAAACAATTACGTATAATTTGATACCTTAGCAAGATGTGTGCTTTCAGAATAAACTAACTTTTAAAGATAAAATATTCTGCGATCTTGAGCGTAATTTCTATTCCAAAAACACCTTAATTGAAGGCACATTTGGAAAATACGTCGCAACGATCTAAATCTTTCTATAACTGCTAGTCCTTATAAAACTACATATACCTGTAAAATGCTTAAAAAAATTTGTCTCTAGAAGTTCGTAAAAACCCTGATTTACTACTTTTAATGATGCTCCTTCTTTTAGTCGGAATATTTCGAGAGTGGTATCAAAGAAACTTTTTTTCGACAAATGTTCTGATAGTTGCTCTTACTGAATTGGAGCCTTCTAAATTCAATGGCGTCCTCAGTTTTACCTTATTGGCTCCACTTTTCGAGATAGCGGTACTTGAAACTTTGCTTAAATTTTAACTATTTTATAAAAAAACACCNTGATTGATCAGAGACGTTGTTTTGCATTATAACTCCTCCAATTAAACAGGTTAAAATTTAGTATAGGTTCAATTTAACATATAGCACGCATACAATTTCTTGTTCTGATATGAAGTTAGAGGTATAGCGCAAAAACACATATCTGAGTAATCAGTTGTATTGGAGCTATATGTTAATGTGAAGCTATTGCGATAGTTTTAAGGAACTATTAAGGTAATATTAAAAAACTGTTATGTGCAAAATTTTAGTAAAATAACTTCAAAACTGAGGGAGTTATTTATAAAATAGTTAAGATTTAATCAAATTTTCAAGTACCGTTATCTCAAAAACCGGAACCAATCTGGTAAAACGGGGCATGCCATTGAATTTAGAACATCCCAATTAAGTGAATTCAACTTTCAAAATCTTTGCTCAAAATTTAAAACTTGAACAGCATAATTTGAACCCAGCTTATTCTTTTGTTTTCTATTTCATGTTTATTCCTCGTCTAACTTTTGAAGCACTTGATGAAAATGAATTACACTTATATTAATCAATTTACTAAGAGATTACGAATAAAATGATATATAAAACATAGGTGTGCTCACAAATTTAAAAATTAAAATTTTTATTTTGAAAGTGTACCTATTTTTTATATTTGCCCATATCTATAAACACCGTCTGATACAACTACAGTCAAAGAGCAAAAAGCTAAGACTTAAATTCATTTAAAAGCACCAACAATGGTTAATACACACAAAACTCCTCAAGGCACTCCTGCAGAATCTTCTCGACCTAAACAGGGTGGCAATCCAAAAAATACTAAAGACCACTCAGCCGCAAGATTTATTTCAGACAGTGACAGTCTAATAAGATACTGCACTAGATTCTCCTCATCAATTCAAGATAATTCAGTGTCGGGTCTGGATAGTAAAAACAATAATCTTGACAAACAAACAAAACAAAAACAAGTTCTTAATATTCTATTGGGGTGAATCGAAGTCGTTTTCAAGTCACGGCTCCTCTCTGCACTCTCACAAGATCTCTCCAAATTCAATGCCCTCACCCCCTGGCATATCTATGTTTAATAGACTTGTCGACTTAACCGCCATTGTTGTCACTTTAAACCAAATCTAAAATTATGCAAAGAAGATCCGTGTAGCAAAATTTAATGCATTCTTGAAACAGTGATCACTCAAATATATAAATAAAGCAAAATCCAAAAAGTTCTTCGGTAATAAGCGCACAAATTGCCCGCAATGCTACTATTCCGGTGATGCAGCAAACTCTCAACACATCACAAGCCTCATCCGTATCCATCGGGACATGATGAACCTCTACACCCCTTGCCGTGGCACACCTGGCCGCAACGATTCAGCCCACCATCAGCAGAAGTCTCGAATGCCTCTGAANCGGGTCTGGATAGTAAAAACAATAATCTTGACAAACAAACAAAACAAAAACAAGTTCTTAATATTCTATTGGGGTGAATCGAAGTCGTTTTCAAGTCACGGCTCCTCTCTGCACTCTCACAAGATCTCTCCAAATTCAATGCCCTCACCCCCTGTCATATCTATGTTTAATAGACTTGTCGACTTAACCGCCATTGTTGTCACTTTAAACCAAATCTAAAATTATGCAAAGAAGACCCGTGTAGCAAAATTTAATGCATTCTTGAAACAGTGATCACTCAAATATATAAATAAAGCAAAATCCAAAAAGTTCTTCGGTAATAAGCGCACAAATTGCCCGCAATGCTACTATTCCGGTGATGCAGCAAACTCTCAACACATCACAAGCCTCATCCGTATCCATCGGGACATGATGAACCTCTACACCCCTTGCCGTGGCACACCTGGCCGCAACGATTCAGCCCACCATCAGCAGAAGTCTCGAATGCCTCTGAAGAACAACCAACTGGAGCAGTGCAAGCGCTGAGAATCATCGACGAGGAATGCCGTCAGTACCTCCAACTGAACAATTGTGGAGCTGTTCCAGAGACCACAGCGGCTTCTGGGCAAATAACTTGCCTAGGGAGGCCAGAATGTTCAAACGAGCACTTCCGTCTGACGGATCCACCGTGAACCTACATGTAGTAAACAAAATACTGACATTTGTAAATTATCTACTGGGGTGGTAGACCGCCCGGTAGTGGAAATTATTAATACTTTCCACCTGACTTTTCATCTGCAGAGCATAACAACTTCCATGACTAACGCACAGCCATGGCCGCCTTCGCATGAATGACTTTGTGTAGTACAAAAAACAATAGAGTGAAATCGTTCGTATTCGATCGTGCGTCCATTCTAATACACATGCTTTTTTCATGTGATCGTTCATCTGATCTGATACACAGCAGCTACAACTTAAGGGGCTGAGTACGTAGCTGCTCACTACCTAACTTTGTTATCTACTCGCTTCGTATCAATTCATTACTTCGGCTTCTCCTAGTTCCCACCTTCTTTAGTCAGTTGCAAATTCATTGCTACTCAAAATGCACGTGACTAGGCAATACATTTTTGTAGTAGCAGGAATAACATTAGGAATACCTAAGAAATTGGCCTAGTGGGACCTTTGTACACCCACGTACCACGCTTTGAACGTACAGTCACTCACAGAAGTATGCGTAAATTAGTTTTTTCACAATATTCAAAATGTTTTCCATCATAAATCTTNATTTGTTATCTACTCGCTTCGTATCAATTCATTACTTCGGCTTCTCCTAGTTCCCACCTTCTTTAGTCAGCTGCAAATTCATTGCTACTCAAAATGCACGTGACTAGGCAATACATTTTTGTAGTAGCATGAATAACATTAGGAATACCTAAGAAATTGGCCTAGTGGGACCTTTGTACACCCACGTACCACGCTTTGAACGTACAGTCACTCACAGAAGTATGCGTAAATTAGTTTTTTCACAATATTCAAAATGTTTTCCATCATAAATCTTTTTCGCTAATTTTCATTTAAATTCTATACCAAAACCCATATAAATCATTCTTGCAAACTTTGTACAAAATTCGTAAAAATAAATCAAACTTAATGAAATTTTCATAAAAATTTCAAACTTTTTATTCAAAATTTTTAGAAAAATTTTCGGTATGCAGTTTTGTAGCCCGTTAAATTTTAGTATAATAAAGTGCAGGTTTCAAACAGCTAAAAATTACTTCTGTTTTTGTAGAATGATTTTGTTCATGCCTTATATGGAAACATGTCCATGTCAAGTTAACTTTGAGGTTTTGACATAATCGTTCGTTCGCGTCCCGAGCGGACGTATCCCGATCCTCCACTATCCCATTGTGTTCAATAAACCTATATTTTTGCAATTAAAGCCGGACTTCTCTATTATACTTTCCATACGTGGATTTTTTAAAGTGTAATCCAGCTAAAAGATATGAAGGCAAATGTTCATATAAGTTTGCACAAAAAAAATTATATACCGTTTAAATACGAGCAAAAGGCGGACCTCTCCATATTTTTACTTTTTTTGTTGTTTACATACAATAATTAAAAATATTTTCTTACCATAGGTCCAATTTCGAACTTCGAAGGCCCATATCTCTATTTCGGAAACTAACTTCGAAATACGGAGAAATTGCCTTTTTAATTATGACTCAATTTCTTAAAAACAAATTGCCTTTTTAATTATGAGTCAATCTCTTAAAAACAAAGATTCCCCGAATTACAATCGCGAATTACCCTATTCACACGGGCACATTCTTAATTCGATTTGACCGTTCTCTGTCTCTGTGTATTTTTTCTTCGCTACAAAAGTGATGCAAAATGCTAAATTGCTAAAAATTTATAAATTTCTGTATTAAATTGGTGATTTACACATTTACTAACGTTACTTTTAGTACTCAGAAAAAGTGCCAGTTTTGATTTGTGAACTGGTTTCGATAAATTTCCGATTAAAATTAGACGCGGCAGCGATTTGTTCGTAATTCGCAATTACGTAATTCGGAAGGGTAATTGGAGTGCGAATTTGGAATTAGAGAGCGAACTACGTAATTGGTGTGCCGTGGGATAGCCGTATTAGAAGTAGTAATAGTGTGGAATAAAAAAAAAAAAAAAAAAAAAAAACAGCATATAACTTCAGTCGAAATGAACAGAAGCGCTTAAGAGCAAATTCATTANCGCTACTTGAGTTCAGTCGAAATGAACAGAAGCGCTTAAGAGCAAATTCATTAAAAAAGGCAAACAACTATAGACGTAATTACTCCTGCCCTTAATCTATTTCAGGTTCCCCCTTCGTAAAGTCTAAATTAACCGCTTTGCCTTTCTTTTGGTTTCGAAACTGATCTAATTCTGCACCAGAATGAGGGTGTCAATCTATTTAATAACTGTTTGATACCAGTATTACTAGAAGTAGGAGAGATAAAATATTCCATTTGGTGTTCAGTTTGAATTCATAATATTACGTTGTCATTGAGCCATAACCTCGAGTTTAACGTTTTGAGTTTATGAACAACTGTCAAGTGTTCACGTTGGAGTTTTTAACAAACTCAGAGTTTAATTTGACATTTTTCTGTTTACTTTTTCTTATTCTCTTTTAGCCTGTCCTGTAGTATTTATCACACACGCACATAAGTCTAGAATACCAACAGTTTAGCTATAAAAAAAAAACAAGAAACGAGGATCGATAGGACCTTTTACGCTGATTTCAACCATACCATTATTTGATGCAAATAAAAACCAAAGCCAATAAAAGAGGTTAAAGTTCAACTTTTCTATTTCTCATGTGTTTAATATCTCGGAAACTACTCAACCGATTAAAAAATTACACAGGCCGACAAAATTTAATCAACATTCAGACCCAGAAACCAGACTATATATATATCCGAATATAAATCTGGCCTCAGAATTGCTCTATCAGCTCTGTGTTCGAGATATCCTAACCTAAAAGTGCAAAAAACACCGTTTTTGCCCATATTTGAGGTTATGTAGCCTTGCAGATGTTTTCTTTCTCCAAAATAATAGGCCGACAACTTTAAGTACAAGTCTTCTTCTTTCAAATGGCGTTTTGTTTGCTCAAATATCATTTTTGTTTGCTGAGATATCGCATTTTGAAATTTTCATGTTTCTAAATTTTCCTACACCTGAAAATCGATTGAGATAACATAGACATGATATAGTCGATTCATTTTTTGGTTACATCTTATGATTGTTGTAATATTTTTTTTGACTTATCAGCTCTTCATCTTTTCTTATCTTATCTTATCTTTTGGTGAAATAAAACATCTGCAAGGCTACATAACCTCAAATATGGGCAAAAACGGTGTTTTTTGCACTTTTAGGTTAAGATATCTCGAAAACCAGAGCTAATAGAGCAATTCTGAGGCCAGATTCGGATGCATCGCATCAAAATCCTTCGAAAATATATAGTCCGGTTTCTGGGTCTGAAATGCTGTCGGCCTGTGTTATTGATGCTAATTTCAACATAATTTAAATACCTTTTATGCGACGTACATATATACTATAACCAGTTTTAAAACTAATTGTATATAAACGCCATGTAAAGAGATATATTTATATTTTTTGTGTTTTCTAGTATCTTCGGACTAAAAATATAAAACAGCATATAAATTATATACATTCATCAAAGACAAATTAATTACCTTTATTTTGACATCATTAGTTTTTAATAGGTTATGTTGTTCAAATGATGTTAATATTTAAAAAATTAAAAAAGTATCATTTAACCATTGATATCTTCTTTATTTTTTACTTCCACCAGATAATTTTGGTAGGGTTGAAATCACAAAAAGTTCTATCGAGCCACATTTTTGGTTTTTGCATAGCTAGATTATTGATATTCTAGACTTATGTGCACGACCTCGGACTATTTCTGATTAAATCCTGCAGTACGGGAACAGGCTAACTGTCGGCAAGTTGGTTTTTGTTGTTGTTGTAGCGGCTGCAACAACCCCGCCCAAATCGGTTAATATCTCAGTCGTCGTCGTCAAGTTCCACTAACGGCAGCCCTAAGAAGCGTGCAGCCTCAATAGGGTCGGTCCACAGGGACAAAGGCGTTAGGGTTCTCGGGTTTTCCGGGCATACGAAGAGATGTTTCGAGTCATGGGGTGCCTCTCCGCATGCCGACACTCATTTGGTACATCTGCGTTTATTCTGCTCAGGTATGAGTTCAACCTGCTGCAGTAGCAGGTGCGAAGTTGGGCTATTGTGGTTCTAGTCTCCCGAGGCAGATGAAGCTCCGCCTCGTCAATGTCCAGTGGTTGTGCGCCTAGAACGCCATTCACAGGTCTGGTGTCTACATAACTCGAGACTTACTCCCTATGAATGCCGTTCAGGGCCTGTCGATAAGCTGACGGGTTCAGAGGTTGTTTAATGAACCTCTGGACTTCGTCCGTCAGTTCGTGCAGATGCCTCCTGACGTGCCTGGGCGAGAGCTCTTCTGCAAACAGTTTCCTGTTTAGGTGACCGCGTCTATGGCTCCTGACAAGAAACCGCTTGCAGAGCATTGTGTTGTGCTCCTTAATCGGGAGCAATTTCGCCTCGTCGTGCAGGTGGTGTTCTGGCGACATCAGAAGGCATCCAGGCGCTGTCCGTAGTGTGGTGTTTTGCGTCGTCTGCAGCTTCATCCACTGGCTTGAGGACCTTGTTGCGGCTCTGTACTTTGTTGACAATAGCGGTTGCGTGCGCAGAGAAGGAGAGCAGACTGTCGAAGGTTACTCCGAGTATCTTGGGGTTATTCACCGTCGGATGTATGTATCATCGACGTGAATTCCCAGCGGTAGCCTGATCTCCTTCGTCCAGTTGGTGAAGAATGTCGCAGAGCATTTTGTAGGGGAGAGAGTTAGGCTCCTTGCAGTGCAGAAGCGAGAAAGCTCGGAGATATACCGGTTTACTTTCGAACACAAGTCATCGATTCCATTCCCGGCCGGCGTAAGAGACAATCGAGACTCCCTGTGGTGGTTGAGGGAGCTTTGAAAAGTAAAAGTTAAACAGTAGCGGGGAAAGGACACCATCCTGTGGAACCCCCTGTTTTATTTTTCTGAGTTTGCTCGATTTGTCTCTAAACATTACCGACGAGTATTGACCACTCAGATAATTCGCCGACCACCGTTTGAGCCTCTGTGGAAGAGAGGAAGCCTCTATATCTTCTAGCCGCGTGGAGTTGCTGACGGTGTCAAACGCCTTTGAGGTCCAACGCTACTAGAATGGTTCTCTCACAGGGACGGTTGCGGGTANTTTGTTGTTGTTGTAGCGGCTGCAACAACCCCGCCCAAATCGGTTAATATCTCAGTCGTCGTCGTCAAGTTCCACTAACGGCAGCCCTAAGAAGCGTGCAGCCTCAATAAGGTCGGTCCACAGGGACAAAGGCGTTAGGGTTCTCGGGTTTTCCGGGCATACGAAGAGATGTTTCGAGTCATGGGGTGTCTCTNCTCGGGTTTTCCGGGCATACGAAGAGATGTTTCGAGTCATGGGGTGCCTCTCCGCATGCCGACACTCATTTGGTACATCTGCGTTTATTCTGCTCAGGTTTGAGTTCAACCTGCTGCAGTAGCAGGTGCGAAGTTGGGCTATTGTGGTTCTAGTCTCCCGAGGCAGATGAAGCTCCGCCTCGTCAATGTCCAGTGGTTGTGCGCCTAGAACGCCATTCACAGGTCTGGTGTCTACATAACTCGAGACTTACTCCCTATGAATGCCGTTCAGGGCCTGTCGATAAGCTGACGGGTTCAGAGGTTGTTTAATGAACCTCTGGACTTCGTCCGTCAGTTCGTGCAGATGCCTCCTGACGTGCCTGGGCGAGAGCTCTTCTGCAAACAGTTTCCTGTTTAGGTGACCGCGTCTATGGCTCCTGACAAGAAACCGCTTGCAGAGCATTGTGTTGTGCTCCTTAATCGGGAGCAATTTCGCCTCGTCGTGCAGGTGGTGTTCTGGCGACATNTGAAGTTTGTCACGCTCATCGGCTAGAACAGCCGCTTCAGCAGGGAAATTTGGACGGNGCAGATGCCTCCTGACGTGCCTGGGCGAGAGCTCTTCTGCAAACAGTTTCCTGTTTAGGTGACCGCGTCTATGGCTCCTGACAAGAAACCGCTTGCAGAGCATTGTGTTGTGCTCCTTAATCGGGAGCAATTTCGCCTCGTCGTGCAGGTGGTGTTCTGGCGACATCAGAAGGCATCCAGGCGCTGTCCGTAGTGTGGTGTTTTGCGTCGTCTGCAGCTTCATCCACTGGCTTGAGGACCTTGTTGCGGCTCTGTACTTTGTTGACAATAGCGGTTGCGTGCGCAGAGAAGGAGAGCAGACTGTCGAAGGTTACTCCGAGTATCTTGGGGTTATTCACCGTCGGATGTATGTATCATCGACGTGAATTCCCAGCGGTAGCCTGATCTCCTTCGTCCAGTTGGTGAAGAATGTCGCAGAGCATTTTGTAGGGGAGAGAGTTAGGCTCCTTGCAGTGCAGAAGCGAGAAAGCTCGGAGATATACCGGTTTACTTTCGAACACAAGTCATCGATTCCATTCCCGGCCGGCGTAAGAGACAATCGAGACTCCCTGTGGTGGTTGAGGGAGCTTTGAAAAGTAAAAGTTAAACAGTAGCGGGGAAAGGACACCATCCTGTGGAACCCCCTGTTTTATTTTTCTGAGTTTGCTCGATTTGTCTCTAAACATTACCGACGAGTATTGACCACTCAGATAATTCGCCGACCACCGTTTGAGCCTCTGTGGAAGAGAGGAAGCCTCTATATCTTCTAGCCGCGTGGAGTTGCTGACGGTGTCAAACGCCTTTGAGGTCCAACGCTACTAGAATGGTTCTCTCACAGGGACGGTTGCGGGTAAGGCCACGTGTTATCTGAGTGTTTATGGCGTTAAGTGCTGTTGTTGTACTGTGCACTTTACGGAAACCATGCTAATGCTTCGCTGGGGTCAGGTGGTTCGTGAAATACGGGAGGAGCAAGGCCTCAAGTGTCTTCGCTACCGGGGAAAGAAGTGTTATTGGCCGATAAGATTCTCCTTTGTTTGCTGGTTCCCCCGGTTTGAGCAGTGGGGCCACTCCAGATGTCTGGGATGATGAGAGTGGCCATTGACATATTGAGGACCTCCGTTAGGTACGCTACTCCCGCAGGACCCACATTTTTCAGCATCAACATGCATATTCCGTCGGGACCCATGGCTTTGGAGGCTTTCGCCTTCCCGATGGCCACCTGAANGTGCAGCCTTCTGGTCATTCGACGCTTGGCTTTGTCTGCCGGAGGATGCAGTATGAACTGCCGGCTAAAATAGCTCGCGCATCGCTCCGGGTCCGACGAAGAATGGTCGCCGAAAGAAATTTCGATCCTGTCATCGTGCTTCATCGGATTGGACAGTGACCTCACGGTTGACAAAAGCGTACTCACACCAGAGCCGAAGTTGCAAGTCTTCAGATGCTCTTCCCACTTTTTCCGCTTATGTACGTTCACAAGCTGCCGAATCTCCGCGTTGAGATCCCTAATACGGGGATTTCCGGGATCGGCCTGATGAAGTTTGTCACGCTCATCGGCTAGAACAGCCGCTTCAGCAGGGAAATTTGGACGGGGGTCGGTGATGCATCCTGCCGGTACGAAGCGAGCTGCAGCAGCAGTGACAACCCTGCGGAACCTTCACCAAGGTGGACGTCGGTTGGTGTATGGACCACGGCGAAGGTGCTCACAGTAAATTCCGCGAAGCCTTTCCAATCAGCTTTAGAAAAGTTGATATAGGCCCGGTGTTCCGCGGAAGAAAAGTCGGTTGGTTTGTCGATCGAGATGACTGTGGGCTGATGGTCTGATGCGAAAGTCAGCATGTCGCCTTGATACGCTGTTTTCAGACCAGGGCTGACTATTGTTATGTCTGGCGAGCTGCAGCAGCTGCCCATAATCCTGGTGGGTGCGCCGTCGTTCATTGTGCAGAATATCGAATCATCTGTCTGCTCAGCCAAGTCTGTTCCCCTACGATCGTTTGACAGGCTTGAATGCCAAAGATCGTGGTGTGCATTAAAGTCACCTACTACCATGCGGTTTTCACCTCTGAGGAGCGCACCTATATCAGGGTGATATCCTGCCGGGCAGCAAGTGACAGGGGGTATGTACACGTTAAATATATTTCAAGCTCAACATCGCCTGACCGGATAGCGATGCCCTGACAGTATAAGGTGGTATCCCTGCGGTCGATGTCTGCTTCAATAAGACGATACTGCACGGTGGGGTGCGTGATGAACGCTAAGCTACCACCATTGTCTCGCTCGCGATCTCGACGGTGCACGTTGTATCCGGCACAATTCACCAACGTTGAATTGCTGTGCAACTGCGTCTCTTGGATCGCAGCTATCAATATACCATACCTTCTCATGAAGACAGTTATCTCCTCGGGCTTGCTCTGAAGTCCGTTACAGTCGGCAAGTTGGTTGCAGGTATGGATTGTCAAAGGCACAAACCAAATTTGGTAAAAAAATGGTTGCATTCGTATAAACTCCAAATAAAAGTGTTGTTTAAGGAGGAGAGTTTAACGAAATTTTTTGTATGGTAAACTCCGAGTTTACGAGTGGAGTTTAGCGTTAAACTCCAAATTGGCCCATAAACTCCAGTTTGTGGCTTAATAGGGACGAATATAAGGTGCTTAATGTGGTTGCTGTCGCGATTCAAGACCTGCTTAGTGGATGTGCATTAGTTACAATACCAAATTCGCTTTTAAAACACAATCTTCAGAAGCCGATCAAAAAGCATACGAAGAAACTACTCGTTATTTACTTAATTGTTATAAATTATATGACTCGAAAATGTTTGTTTTTAATTTTAAGTATATGATATAATAATTGAACCAACATTTCTTTACAGACGATACATGGGAACGAAAATATGTTTTTAGGAATAGTTTCTAATGACAACTTTGAAAGAAACGTAAAATCTTTAAATAGTGCTTACGAACAGTATGTACTTAGCGTTGGAGAATTCGATGAAAGGATTTTATTAAGCAATCCTAATTATCGTAAAGTAAACAGTTCTGGTAAGTTATATTTACAATATTGTTTCCTATTTAATTTAAATTTAATTTTTTTTCAGATGTAGGCGACGAAAGCCTTTCTGTGAGTCTTAATCAATGTTTCTCTAATTACACGGTGCTACCAAAAAAAAAATCACGAAATACACCCGAAACAAAACTTATGGCCTTTTATGTATGGCAACTGGTGTCTAGTTGCTGGTCTAGTAGCCGTGGCTACCACTACCGTACTTTGTATTATGTATAGCGATTAATCTCAGTATACAGAAAAACGCAGACGGCATCCGAATTTATTTTTTTGCCATGTAAATTTCGAAGTAATTGGCAACTTTTCTCCAATGCGTTTAACGAATTATGTAAACAAATAACAAAATCGTCACAAGCGGGATACATAAAATTGCGCTACTAGACTCAGTAGCCGACGGTCAGTAGCCAGTTGCCATACGTAATGCGAATTTTTGTATATGGTTGGCCATCGGCTATCAGTCGCCATACAAAATAGGGCCATTAGTGTAGGTTGTAGGTAGGGTCGAGTATAATATGAAAATAAATTTCGTATAGTTCCTTAACCCTCCATTTTTTTATTTTTTATTTAAAAACAGTCATTATGTTCGTATTTGATGCACTTATCTATAACAGCTTGACTAATATTGAAAAGGGGATGTAGAGTCCTTTAGAATGACGTACAACACTATGTAGTTAGACTTGGCTTGTTGGAAGTTTTCATTGGGTAAAATTTAAAAACTATTTTTCAAATTTTTTTTTTAACTTTGACCATCGCTTATTTTAACAATTTCTATAAAGGTGGCCAAATATCTAGTACCTATTTAAATGTACATTTATTTTCGAATAAATTGACAACTCACCTAAGGCAATTGCATACATATTGTCGAAGATAAGCAATTTAAGCAGAAATACGGCCTTGAAGATATTTCACTTTCAGACTTTCAGATTTTTTGAGCAGTGTGGCTAGGAAATTCATCAATATTTACTCAAAATTGATGTATGCAATGGCTCTTCAGCAAAAAATTTATTTTTCGTAAAATTTTTGGAAATTCGTCGTGGCACGGCCCACTTATATCATATATGTGTAGCTCAAAAACGGTTTCACCGAGCATTTAATCTTTTACTGTGCAATACAAAGAACAGATAAATACATGTAAATACTAGGATAAAAATATACAGTAACAAAAATATATATAAAAACAAGTATTACAGAAATATGCAAGTATGAATAAAAAGTTATAATGTAAATGTAGTAACTAGAGTACAAACAGAAATTGTATATAACGTAGAAACCTAAAGAGAAAATTTATAACCACCTCATTATGCGACTTTATCAGTGAAATATGCAAAGATAAGTTTTTTTGAAATTGCATGCACAAAGCGAGTTTTTTTAAAGACAAGAATATAAAATTAAAAGCGCGTGTGCATTTGTAAAACTTAAGCTTATCATACAGATATTCCGGCATTTTATAAACTAACAATTTTAACATAAATATACAATTACGAGCTTTTATATAGTTTCTTAGGTCGCAGCCAAGTATCGAGTTTCTCAAGGTAGATAAATGCTCAAATTTCTTCAAGCCATATACATACCTAGTGGCATGGTTAAATGCAACATCGAGTTTGTGGAGGTAATGAGAGTCTAGTTTGCTGGTACACTTTCGAAATACGTAATTTGAGGAACAATAAGGCTTGAGACCAGCTGTTTTTTCGTATCAGAGGGTACGAAAAGTGAGGATACTCTGAGGCAGCGCAAGGTGTAGTAAATTTTTCCCACAACTCTCTACCAAATTTGATATACGTGCTTAGTCTCCTTAAGCGCCGCCTTGAAAATTTTTAAAATCTAGATCGATGCAGTAGCTTTTGGGATATGCATCTATGATATAATTTTCCTAAAATTTTATGAAAAGCTAATGTTATGCAAAAGAGTCTTCGTATACATATGTATATCAATTTGAACAAATATTGATGAATTCCTTAGCCACATCGCTCAAAAAATCTGAAAGTCGGTCACATATAAACAAATAAATTAAAGACCGTATTTCTGCTTAAATTGCTTAACTTCGATAATTTGTATGCAGTTGCATTAAGTGAGGTATCATTTTTTTCCCATTCCTTAGCCACACTGCTCAAAAAATCTGAACGTCTGGTACATACACACAAATAAGTTTGAGCCCGTTTTCTACTTAAATTGCTTTAATAATAATAATCCCACCGGTTTTGCTCCATTCCCGCCCATCCGCACGAGGGGCGCAGTCCGCATGACGTACGGAACCAATATTTTCAATTTTTTGTGCCGAGTCACGACAGGCAGGAGTTTGTTAAGTTTCGAGATCTAAAACTTCAGCCACAGAACTAAATTAATCAGCTGATTATTATGTATTTATGTTAGTGAATCATTTATGGAGAGAGGATAGTATCGCTTTCTTTATGCTGAAAAGCGAATCAGATATATCAAATGTGCTGGAATGAGAGTTAAAATCCTGGCATAAGCAATGGAGTGGTTCGTGTAATTCAAAATTAGTTTTACAAGTTTTCAAAAATAGGGGATAAAAGTGTCTTGACGGGAGGGAACATTAAGGCTAATTTCATCCAGAAGAAGCGGACTTGAAACTGAGCCTGCCAGTAATTTAACCATAAAAATTGTACCAAGCATTTCCCTGCGACTGACAAGTGTAGGAAGATTAATAAGTTTTAATCGGCTAGTATAAGGCGGAAGGTTATATTGAGAATCTCAACGGAAATTTCTTAAAGTAAAGAGTAGGAATTGTTTTTGAATTGATTCTATCTTGTCTGAGTAAATTTTATACCTTGGATTCCAAACCACTGAACCGTATTCCAGAATCGGTCTAACTAATGTTGTAAACAGGGCTTTAGTGATATAAGAGTCACTTGGTTCTTTTAACCATCGTTTCAGAAATGCAAGTACACCTTTAGCCTTGTTGCCTATTACATCAATGTGAAGGTTAAAATTAAGTTTCAGATCCATTGTGATACCAAGGTCCACAAAATTGTATACCTGTTCCAAATTATGGTTATCTATTGTATAAGAAAGTGGCTCTTCGCGAGAAGCACCTTACTTTACATTTTTTCAGATTTAGAGGCATACGATTTACATAGCAGCAGTTAGCCATGCTGTTTAAGTAAGCTGTGCTTTTAGTTGTTTTCGCAAATTCTCAATGAGATTCATATCCGCGGATTGGGGAGGTCATTTCGAAATAGCAAATTTTTGCGTTTGCATCCTGTCTTTGCGAACATATGCAGAATGTTTTGGGTGATTTTTCAGCAGAAACTCTTATTTTTCGACTACATCTTGCAAATTGTGTTGAAATATGAACAGATACTGTTCCTTACGCATAATGTGTACTAACAGACCAAGAAAATGTTTGAAATACAACCCCAAACTATTATTGACCGACCACTGTTATTCACAGTTTGCCTTACATGCTGCGCATGGGCTTAATTTGGTCTTTGACCCAATACCATGCCCGGCCATCTGATTGAAAGCGATTAATTTACTCTTGCCAGACCAAATAACCTTCAATTGAAATTTAAAAATATGTTTNGGGAGGTCATTTCGAAATAGCAAATTTTTGCGTTTGCATCCTGTCTTTGCGAACATATGCAGAATGTTTTGGGTGATTTTTCAGCAGAAAC
>NW_016157745.1:207001-210839 GCF_001687245.7 Rhagoletis zephyria | reverse complement strand
CAAAATAATGAAAGTTACGACAAGATCGGAAACTAAGCAAACAACCAGTGATAACATTAGGTGCGTTCGCGTAGCTGTTAATTGTTCAAGTTTAACCAAAACTTACAGGTTTTTGCGTTCGCGTACGCAAAAAACTTGCANTGGCATTTACGCAAATCACAAAATTGAATTTGATGGTTTGGAAGATAAAAATTACAAAATGCGACTAATTAAACTTGTAAGAAATAAGTAGTTATTTGTTTAATCAATAAACTGTGTCAGTATAACACTTTGCGATGACTTTTCGTACGTTTTAAATTTTACACTTTTGTATGTAAACAAAAATTATATCAGCTGTTCGTCTAACTTGCAAGTTTCTGCAAATTTTCTGTTCGCGTACTATTTTGGATATTTCTCTCTTGTGAGAGAACAAATGACATTTCGCCGGAATTTGGCAGTTGGTTGGTTTCTGCTGGAGATTTTAAACGAACGCACCTATTAACAAAGAAGAAAAGACAAGTCACAATGAGAACCCTGTAATATATGAAGCGCTTAATAAATATGAAGTTAAAAGACATGTCGGGCTTCTTTTTTGTTCCTCCGAAATTATATTTCAAAACAGGAAAGAAAATTTGTAGCGAAATAGATACAAGCAACCTAATTGTTGAGGCGAAAATTGACTTAGGACAATTCTTTACCAGGCTTATGAAAGAAGCCGGCAATTTAGGACTTGTAAAAATACAGTTGTCCTTAGGAGACAAATTGTTTAATTATACTCGAGTAGATAAATTTATAAAAATAGGTACCAAAGTTCTCAAAAACTTAACTATTGCATTAACTCCGGAGGTTATGCATGTGATAAATATTGAAAAAATTAAAAAGATTCTTCACTAATATCACGATGATCCTGTTAATGGTGGCCACCCAGGAATCAATCGTACGACCAACAAAATAAAACAAAAATATTACTGGAAAAATATGAAAAATGATATTAAAAAATATGTCAAGAAATGCATTAACTGTAAGAAAAATAAAATCAATACACACCTGAAAGAACCAATGATAATAACGGAGACACCTCCAAAAGCTTTTGATACAGTACAGATCGATACAGTTGGACCATTTCCGAAATCTTTAAACGGAAACGAATATGCAGTCACCATTGTATGTGATCTAACTAAATATTTAATTGCAATCCCAATAAAAAGCAAACACGCAAAAACAGTTGCTAAAGCAATATTCGAAAACTTCATTCTAATATATGGATGTATGAAAACAATCATAACAAATATGGGAACCGAATATAAAAATAATTTATTTCAAGAATTATGTAAACTTTTAAAAAACCTCAACACCTTACCATCATCAAACTTTAGGCACGGTTGAACGCAGTCATAGAACATTCAATGAATATGTGCGTTCCTACATATCCATTAACAAGGACGATTGGGATGAATACCTTAGATACTTTTCGTATTGTTACAATACAACACCTTCCTCAGTCCATGGTTACTGTCCTTTCGAACTAGTTTTTGGAAAAACACCTCTGACTTACGAATTCTTAAGGCTGGTTTTCATTATGGCATATTCAGTGGCAACAGTTGGCATTTAGGTGACGACATATTTGGCTCAGTGAAATGACGTCCAAATGAGAACGGATATTTGGATGTCAATCAACACATGTGGCAACATTTGACATCCAAAATAAATTTGCCAGCATGTTGTCAAATTCATTATGTTTGACAGTTGGATAGGCGCGATAACCAAAAATCTTAAAACTTCTTTATTTTAATCATTTTTATGGAAAATAAGTGACTTTCAAATCATTAAAAGGTAATTTTTGGATGAAAATTGAGTAACCACTTAATTAATGACTTACAATTTTAGCAAAATGGATAATTCAAGCGCAACAATTGCCAACACCAAGAAGCGGGTGCGGAAGCTTCAACACAATTGGACGAACCAGCAAACTGAACAGCTTATAGAAGCTGTCCAGATACGGGAGGGCCTTTGGAACTACTTGTCCAGAGAATACAGGGACAGAAACTTAAGGGAGGCTCTTTGGGATGATGTAGCAAAGGAAATAGAATTACCACGATTAGAAGTGACTACAAAATGGAATAGCCTTCGGTGTTCCTTCCGCGTAAGTTTTTAATGAAGTACAAAATAAAATTGAGTATTTGTAATCCGAATATGTAATACGATTATCAATATTTAGGCGGCGTTTAATAGAATGGCAACAACAAAAAGTGGTCAAAGCGCCAAAAGACTGAGTGAACCGAGCCAGCTGGACAACTCTCTGATATTTTTGGAGCCCACGTTAAACTCTGCGGCTTCTACAACTTCAAATTTGATGGATGTGGCAAATAACTCGCCAACCTCGGTACGTGTGTACATATCGATATTGCTCTGCAATAACGGCACAACTCAAAACTGAAAAAATAAAAGCCCTTACTGCTTTTAAGTGGCTGATGTATCTAATCCTTGTATTATCCATGTCTAGTCCTTACTGCATACTGTAGTAATCCTTACTAATGTATTAACTTACTTAGACATCAATTATACAAGGATTAGAGACATTAGCCACTTAAAAGCAGTGAGGACTTATTTTTTCAGTTTTGAGTTGTGCCGTTATTGCCGAGTAATATCGATATAATTACATAAATATTATAACAATTAATCCAAAATACCAATAGCACCGGCACGACTTTTCATCAATGCTTTTAGGGCTAAATCGCATATAATTAATCGACTTTCATATATGTATATAAGTATTGTTTTTTATCTTTACAGCCAACGGATATCATGTATGAAGTCGAGTTTTTGGAAACGGATGATTTGGAATCGACGCCGTCAACATAAAAACAACACCAACTCCTTCGGCAAAGCGGCGGCGCATGGAAAAAAAAGACGCCGATTTTGCTAAGACTGTCGAAAGTGCTTTGCAAACAATAACTTCGGCATCGAAAACAGACAAATGGGATGATTTGGGAGCATTTGTTTCGTCAAGTGGACGGGAGCTGGATATCGAAAATCCACTTTCAAAACTTTCAAAAGATAGCTGTAAGCAACACAGGTGTCTTCTCAGGAGATTTAACCTAATACTTGCTTATCAGGATATATTTATTTTGAAATATTTATTTTGCAATTGAATGCTTATTTTTTTGTTTTGTTAAGGTGGCCTCACACAAATGCGATATTAGTTTTTTAACAATTAATTATTTGCAAATAAAATGTACAATTTAGATTTAAGTACAGTCATCGACTAACTCTTAAACTATTCGGACGTGTTCATACAAGTGTTCTTAGCTCGCGTAATAACAATAAGAAAATAACCCGTTATCATATTTCGCTTTTGTGCACTTTAGTGGAGCATCAGCATAACAACCACTTTGTAAACAAGGAACCGCTACAACATACCAACAAACAACAAAATGCCAACACAACCAGAGCCACCTGACAAATCAACAAACAGATTCGCAATACTAAGCCAATTTGACGACACCGATTACACATTTCCCACACTTACATATAAACAAACACCACTTAACCAACCCAAATACATAACAATTACAGCAGCCAACAATGAACTACAAAAACTAAGCCCATTCGTAATAAAAAGAGCAATAGACTCAATATCAACTCAAATAGAAAACGTAAAGCAACTCAAAGACGGATCATTGCTTATACTGACACGTAACTCAAGAGTAGCTGAGCGGTTTTTAAAAGTGAAAACACTCGGTAATCTATGCCCAGTGACAGTCAAATACCAAGACAATCTAAACACAATAAAAGGAGTAATTTATGCGCCCTGCCTAAATTTTGTAAGTGACGAGGAAATCATACAAGAATTAAAAAG
>NW_016157745.1:203780-205642 GCF_001687245.7 Rhagoletis zephyria | reverse complement strand
ATATGTTATAGTGGTCCGATTCTTCCGGTTCCGACAAATGATTAATACATTATAAAAATACACCCACCTACCAAATTTGATCCGGATATCTCGAAAACTGAGAGACTAGATTGCATACAAACAGACGGTCAGACAGACAGACGGACAGACGGACATGGCTAAATCAACTCAGCTCGACGTTCTGATCATATAAGTATACATTTTAATGGGTCTATCTCTTTGTTCTGGTGCTTACAAACATCGGACCAAAGTTATAATACCATTTCATGCTCATGAAAGGTATAAAAATAGTTGTGTGGATCCCACGCGCGATTGAAATGAAACTTCTTCTTATTACCACGTCATATTGAGTATTTTCTGCGTAATAAGAAAAATTTGTCTTAATCTCAACCTCAACCTAAATCTTAGTTAACCTTAACTTTAACCTTAACAACAACTTTTATCTTAGGGCCATTTGTTCAATGTTCGGTTACTACAAACCGGAGCTGAAAGCTGCCGTTTTTTCGTTTGGAATTAGAGCTCGCTTTTTCGTTACATCGATGTTTACATTTAGCCCCAACCGAACCCAAAGAAGTTCCACTTCGTTCCCACGACAGTCGGGTCTACGTAACCGGAACGACCCAGATTTATATCTGGCCAAGGACTGTCACTCCAGCAACACTCCCCAAAAAGTCTTTGGGGAATTTGTATGCTGCTACAACAACAACAACAAGTTTCACTTCAAAAAGTATATTTATGGGTACCACTTATAAAATTTGTACGTTGCGGGTATCTCACCTTGCAAAAACTCCTCCGTCTGACTCACGACCGTACGCTCCAACTTCAACAAACAAAAATCTATAATCGGCGTCTACCATTGCCATTAAGACAATACTGTTGTGGCTTTTATAATTAAAGTATTCGGAGCCGCTATTAGGAGGTCTTGAATCATAATATGTTTCCCGTCTAGTGCACCGCAGCAATTTGGGAAGTTCCATCTCTCTTCAAATTTGTTTGCAATGTCTAACCATTCACCGGGAGAATTTATTTATTTATTTATTTATTTTTTACAGTCTGTTAGACTTATATTGCAACAAAGATTTAACAATTAGATTTAGATTTAAAATGTTAAATATTAAATACAAAATACAAAATGCTCTACGGAAATTTTTAAATAACATTATTTCTTTATCACTGCAATTATTTTATGTCAATATAAACGCATGCAATTTTCTGGAAGTTATGTAGACGGTTGGAAAGGCTGAGTTTCCAATCCGCGCTATTCTTTTTGGGTTACTCCATTTATTGATATCTCCTGGGTGGTCGAAAAGGCCGAGTTTCCGATCCACCCAGTCGCGCTTTCGTGACGGTTGGAAAGGCCTAGTTTCCAATCCGCTCGTTTATTGTTTTTTATCTAAGGGTCTAGATAGTCGGAAAGGCCGAGTTTCCGATCCGCCTAGTCTCGATATCTTGGTGGTTGGAAAGGCCTAGTTTACAATCCACGCTATTGTTGATACATCACTATCTTGTAGGCTGCGTTCTACAATAGTCAAATAGCAGCCGCTTGAAAAGAGTGATAGTATCACAATTTTTTATAGCCTCTGGTAATTCATTGAAGCACTTTAAGCCTTTATAGAAAATATTTTTTTTGTCCACTTCTGTTCTATACTTCTGGAGTCTGAAGCTGTTATTCTCTCTCAATAAATATGTGTGCTTCTCATTTACATATATATCGGAGATTATCGCTAAGATAATCCGACACCTTAATGTAGTGGCAGTGTTTATTGATCTTAAAAGAGCATTTGAAACCGTTGATAGGGTCCGAATGTTGGATAAACTAAAATACATTGGTATAAAAAACACTGAGCTTGACTGGTTTAGAA
>NW_016157745.1:121698-202807 GCF_001687245.7 Rhagoletis zephyria | reverse complement strand
AAAGAGTTTTATTTTACAATGTTTGAGAGAACTTTTAATATCGTTTATATATATATTAAAGAGTAGGGGTGCCAAAACTGAGCCCTGTGGTAATCCGATGTCTACGGCTATCTTACTAGACATCTTTGAATTAACTATTGTTTGTTGCCTACGATTACATAGAAAGCGAGACGTAAACTCAACGCTAGGGTCCCCACAAACTTGCTGTAATTGTTAGTAATTTACAGTATTTCTTTTATGCTCGAGCTTTTTCTGGTATACAGGACACTGTCGGTTAAAGGTCATATGATTTTCATCAAGCCCTAAGTTAAATTTTTTATTAGCACGAATGCAGTTTATGCATTTGTTTAATGTTTCCTTAGAACATTCCACAGTTTTGTGGTTATCTAGGCACTTGAAACATACCTCATCGGCTTTACATTTCGCAGCTATGTGGTTAAATCCCTTGCATTTGAAACGGAAAGTAACTTCCATTCCATCTTTGACTCTACATTTTTCCCAACCTATGTTTATTTTCTCGCTTGCCAGCACGGCTGCAAAGGCATCTACATCTGTTTCTATTAACGCATTATAATGTTTTGCATTGCCTCTTTTTGTTTCAAAACATTTCAAAATTTTGAAATTAACATTTTTGAAGCATTCATTCTGTTTTTTTATCATATCCGAAAGCTGCTCATTCTCATGTTTAAAGCTCATTCTATATACCATGAACCTTGGCTTGGCTACGTTTGGGATTTGTATTTCATATCTATCACTCATTTTATTCTCTATTGCCTTTTTGATTTTTTCACGCTCAGCCTCGTTTTCCGTTTGTATTACTACAGCCCCACTTTTCCTCCCCTGTATACACGATTGAGAGAAATAGAGATTGCGCCAATCGCGGTACCGCTAATCCGCTCTTTGTGATTTTGACAGAATGAGCTGTGTGCGTGACGTCATCTTGGTGCAATTGTTGAATGTGAGCATACGAAAAAACCAAATAACAATTTTAATATTTGTGCGTTAATATTTCTGCGTGGTTTTAAACAATTATTGAGACATTAAAAAGCAAAATGAAGTGTGCAGTGGCAAAGTGTAATAGTGAAAACAAAAGGAAAGCGTGCTATATAAGTTTTTTTCCGTTTCCTACGGACGCAAACCTGCCGAAAAAATGGAAGCAGTTCTGCCGGCGATAATATGCATTAAACACCAAATCGAGCTTTTTGCTATGTGAGATATGAGCTGAATTGTAGTAGGTATATTTCCATGGTGAATGTAGACAGTTGCTGGTTTAGTTTGCTGGCAATGACATACATACAAAAGCAGTTTCTACAGTAAATAGATACATGAACTTCACTACCTACTTATTTTTGTTAGTACCTGATTCTTTTAGTGCTGGTATGAGGTAATGCACCAGTGGATAAGGTCGCCAGGCGCTAATTCAAGCGGTATCTTACCGCGCTGTTACGTACCTAATACGAAGCAGTGCCCAAACTATTATACATTTAAAGTTCAGCTTAAATTATGTTTTACTGACATAGAATATTTGCTTCCAAAAAAGCATGCATCCTCTCGGAAATGGTACAAAAGTCATCAAATAAAAGCTGTGGAGTCAACAGCTGTGGAGTTTATGGTGGTTGGCTACCGTCCACAAATATAAATATGCACTCTGCATGGCTTTTTAAAATGGTAAGTCCAAAAATTCATATTGCTGCACACTTTGCAAACACGGTTAATAAATCCATTTATTCATGTGCTAAAAATCGTCATTATCTAAAGGGCTACATATCCAAAATTATTGCTACGTGTTCCTAATTAATCAATCTTTGTATATTTATTGATTCCTGAATATTTATTGAAAATTGGGCCATGTAATATTAAAATTAACACATTTTTCTGCATTGTTTACATATTTTTATATGCGTTTTGGCATTTCTCTCTCGCAATTGCACCAAGATGACGTCACGCAAAAATTACGCTCAAAAATCCTCTCTCATTGGCGCAATCTTGTATTCTATCATTGTTGCCCTGTACACTATTAATTTTCAAGCTCGAGGGGTCAACATTTTTGTTCAAATCTTCTATTGTTTTTCCCTCTTCCTGCTTCTCTTTTGGTTGTAGAACTAATGGCTTCTCTTTATTTACTTTCGGCAGCCTATTATCTTTCGCAGTGTTACCTTTAAAGAGATTCGCGTAAGTGGCTTTCGCCCGCTGACCTGCTAACGCGTCAGCAGTCACCGATTTCTTTATCTCTTCACAAATTTTTTTGTTCTCATTTTCATTGCGCACTATGGCTTCGCAAAGATCATGGCTTTGCTTTTTTACGCCGTCAGCTATTGACTTAATTTGGTTCACTTCGAGAATACTCGCCTCACAGGTTTTTTGTACTCTTTGCATTGCATCAATGCGTTCCCCAAATTTTTTCTCTATTGATTGCAAGAGAAGTTTAAGCTCTTTCACTTGCATTTTTTGCGACTCCTGGAAGTCATCATTACACTCTTGGATATTTTGACTATTTTTCTCTATTGTTAAGTTCATATTTCGGAGCACCTCATCGATGTTATGCATGTATGTGTGACATTGGTTACACAAAGCGCATCTGAACAAAACAAAAAATATATAACACTTTCTGTTCAGATCGTAAATGCAAACACAAAACTCTACATACTTTTAAGAAATCATCTTTTAGGGTTCGGAAAATTGCCTCGCAGGTTTCGCGTATTATATTGCAAATTGTTGTTTTCCCCAAAAGAAACACAGACATCAAACTTCCAAAACTATCACCAGTCGCTAAGTATCGCAGCGTCACCGCCAATCTTTCTCCAACTGAGATGGATTCCCTTAACCGAGAATCTTTCTTTCCAATGTGCTGAGTCAAATGATTTGCCAAAAAATTGAAATCCTCCACGTTCATCCGCAAAAAGTTGTGAAACCAGAAGGGATCTTGTTCCCGCAGTTTCAAACGAAGTGTGCTGTAAAACCCACTTGTTTTTCTCAGGGTCAAACCCGGTCGTATCCACCACCTTTTGCGTTATTGTTAAACACAATGCCGCACCGGCCACTGCGATTTTCCTTTTAATCATTTTATTTATTTGCTTTCGATCTATTTTATTCAAACTTCAAACTGACAAACAGCTGGCCAGGGTCTTCTCACAAAATATTTTTGCCATGTGCAGTGGAAACGGCATGTCAGTCGACTGACTCCAAAAACTGTTGTCAATCATTTTCAATCGGTATCATGGCAGTTTATGGCATGTGATGAAAACACTGGAAGAATGACATCGCTGGCAGTTATGTAGTCAGCGAATATTCCTTGATGAAAACCAGCCATTACAAGAAAACATAGTTAGCCCAGTATACAATTATGAGGCCTACGACAAAGAAATAAAATACAGGTTACAAATAGCACAGCAAAGAGCTAAAAGATTAGTGCAAGAAGCTAAGCAAAGACAAAAAATTAATTATGATAGAAGTACTCTAAGTAAGGAAAAAAATGTAGGAGATTTAGTACTAGTTAAAGACGAAACAGGTCATAAATTAGATAGTAAATACAAAGGGCCCTATAGAGTAGAAAATATAGATAAGAAAAACAATTATACTTGAAGTAATAAAAATTAGAAAATCATAATACATAAAAATAGGCTTAAATTGTTAGAATACGGACATTACAGTTTGTTAGCGTAAACACAAAACTTAGAATTAATTTTCCATTTAATCACTTCACAAAAATATACTGCACGAATAAATAAATAGCTTCAACAAGAATGTACATTCATACTAAAATAAAAATCTAACCGATTTTACATTTAATTATGTCATAAAAATATACCGCATGAATAAATAAACAAATAAATGAAAAAAAGACACACATAGTAATTAAAAGAAACTCAAGTAATTTGTAGTTATGTCATAAATTTTAATTGAAATAGAATGCTCATACATTGACCTCACAAATGTATAAGCATTCTTTTAAAGAGAGGAGGTGTAGTGTATCAGAAATGCATATCTACATAACAAAGTTCCACACGCGCCAAAAGTGCATTAAACAAATTGTGGTTCACACGAATTATTATGGAATGCTTGATTTCTGCTTACACTGCATTCTCCCATAAGCATATTTTGCTAAGCTAAGCCAATGTGCATTTGTATGTGCATAAGTGTCTGGCTGCACATACATACATGTGTTTGTAAGACTAGTATGTAAGAAGTATAATAAATATGTATTATAGTAAATAAGGAAACATAGAATTAAATAAGTTTAAATTTGTATAAATTAGGAAAGAATTAATAAATAAAGAACAATATTCCATAAGCGCTCGACTGTACGACAACAAATTTCTTGTCGTTTTATTACACTATAATGAGTACTCCCTAACCACCAGGTCATTACAATAGGGTTGCCAGTTAGGCGCGAACATACCGGCCGCCTTGAACAGTTTACATTGAGTGGAAATTCACGTAGTAAAGATATCAATTTTTTTCGGCAGCAGCGTTAGGTTCGAAATGAGTCTCACAAGTTCACCTTCTGCGGTCTTTAAGCTGACAACACGCACGCGATCGTCGGAGCCGGGATGGCTATCAAGTACACGCCCAAGTTTCCATTTGGTAGGTGGGGCGTTGTTATCGTGTATGACAACCACATCGTCCTTCTGCAAATTTGGCGTTGAGCGGAACCATTTTGTTCTTTGCTGAAGGTTTACAAGATATTCATCACGCCAGCGCTTCCAGAAGTGTTGTCTTTCTGACGTGACGAGTTGCCATCGTTGGAAAAGAGAACCCTTGAACATTTCCCCATCGGGATCGGGGAGCGTCTTCAATGGTTCGCCACCTAAAAAATGACCGGGAGTCAAAACTTCCAAATCGCTAATATTTGTGGATATCCTGCAGATAGGACGAGAGTTCACACAAGCCTCGACCTCAGTTAGCACAGTTGCGAATTCTTCATACGCCAGAAGTGTCGAATTCAGCGCACGCTTTAAGTGATACTTGACGCGCTTTATGCCAACCTCCCAATAACCGCCCATGTGAGGGGCGTTTGGTGGATTAAAGTGCCAAGTAGTATGCGTATCAGTGAAATACTAAGACAGCTTAGCGTCACTGATGCAGCGTTCGTATGCGATGCGTAATTCCCTTTCAGCACCAACGAGTTGTCAGAGTAGATATGCTGACAGTACCCCCGTCGGTTGGTGAAACGTTTGAAGGCAGCGATGAACGCAACTGAAGAAAGGTCACCTGCTAGTTCCAGGTGCATTGCGCCTGTACTCATACATATAAACGAACAAATGTATGCCTTCGTAGACTTCGCACCTCTTCCGTGGGAGAATTTCAAAGCATAAGGCCCAGCAAAATCGAAAAAACACCGTGTACAAGTTACACGGGTGAGCGGAAGTTGGGACATGAGCTGTTGCAACGGCTTGTGGTTGAGACGTTTGCAGCGAACACATTTGCGATATATACCTCGAACGAGGCTTCGAACACCGGGGACCCCAAATCGACGTTGAAGCGTAGCCTGCATTATTTGAGGCCCAACATGTAGCGTTGTGATATGCGCTTCGGCAGCGATTATCCTTGCCAACGAGGACCCCTTTGGCAGTATTATTAGATGCTTAGCATCGTTGGAAAGTGTAGCGTTTTCGATGCGACCTCCTACACGTAGGACGGTCAGAAACGGCTGCAAATGTATGAGACTGCTCCGAACGAGTACCGGCTTCCTTGATCTGCAATTGGAAACTTCTTACCCGAAGGCGTTAGATTGGACATACTTTACCAAAACTAATTCGGCTTCTTGAATTTCTGCGCAGGTTAGTGAACCCAGTCTTCGTTCCTCTGCGTTAGAGCGAGAGGCGGCAATTCGTAAGTTTTTTACGAAGGGGATTACGTAAGCGGTTACTCGCTTGAGTATGTTGAACGAGTGGTATCTGGTCAAAAGATCCCATTCGCCACTGGTCTGCGTTAGATACACCATCTTGTACGACTTCAATTTGAGGTTGGTGTTGAGCTGTATTGAGAGATAAAGCCAAGGTTCGCTGTGAGCTCGCCCCAAGGCGGTCCATGCCACCATAGAGGATGCGCGAGCAACTGGGAAGGCGTGATGCCCCTCGATGCGCAATCAGCAGGATTATGTTCCGACGCGACGTGTCTAGCGAATTGTACAGGGCGCGGCTTATCCAAGCAGATCGAATGTCTTGCTTGAGTCGGATAGAAACGCGCGTTTTGTGATCTGGTCAGGCAATTCTTGTAGATTGACAGCAATAGAAAGCAAATCTTTATCGGTGTGCCAAACGGAGCCCAGAGTGCGGATCTTATTTCCTTCAGCTAAAAGATGCAAAACTTGCTTGGAAACGTGCGGTATTCGTTCTCGTAACGGCTGACAGTTCGTGGCCCATTTTCGCAATTCAAAACCGCTCCGAGACAATACGAAGGCGACATCTTTCTGGAGCGTGATTAAGCCATGCATGGAGTCCGACCCCGTTAGCAAATCATCCATGTAGAAATCCCTTGTAAAGACACCAGCGACCCCTTTGTATGCATCGCCTACATCCAGCGCAGCGCGATGTAACGATTTCACAGCAAGATGCGATGCCGACGCCACTCCATACGTTACTCTTAGAAGGCGATAATTGCGAATGGGTTGTGATGAGTTCTCACGCCATACTATACGTTGATAGTCAGCGTCTTGTTTTGCTAAGTAAACCTGGCGCTACATTTTCTCGATGTCCGCGATCAGCCCATAGCGATGCGTGCGGAAACGAACTAGTATGGAGAATAGGTCTCGTTCTAGCTGCGGCCCTACCATCAGAGCATCGTTGAGCGAGTTTCCGGATGACGTCTTCTTCATGGACGCGTTGAATGCTACTCTGAGCTTGGTCGTGGCACTTGAATGTTTTACCACGGCATGATGCGGCATGTAGTACGCGTCGTCTGTAACGGCACCAGCTAGCTCCATATGGCCTAAGTCAACAAGTTCTTCCATGAACTTACAATAATCTCGATAGAGTTGTTTGTCAGTAGCAAACCTCTTCTCCATTCGGAGCAATGCTCGGACCGCAATACTTCTAGATTCACATATCGGTACGGATTTCTTCAGTGGTAAGCGCACGATGTATCGACCATCGTTAGCTCGCTCGGTAGTGTCGTCTAAAAGTTGTTCACAGGTGAGTTCTTCGGGAGTGTAATGCTTTCTCGGACGTAACCCTTCGAGTTCCCAGAACTTGTTGACCCGCTCGGTTAGTTGCGTGTCACAGTGTAAGGTGGTTATAGATTTGGGCTGCCTTTGTAAATTGGTCGCGTTCCCGAGCAATACCCAACCGAACACAGTGTTTTGCGCCATTGGAGTGCCATGTTGACCCTTTCTTAACCCATTTAGTAGGATTTTGTCCACTTCGTCCATGCCTATAAGGATATAAACTGCGAAACTTGGGTCAGCCAGCGATAAATCGAGAACATGCGGCCACGGTGGTGTCGGTACTGCGGTGGATGGAAGATCATTGGTAATTTTGGGTAATACGAATGTACTCACTAGGAAGTTTGCATCTAATGATCGCGCTTATATGCATAGGGTTACTTCTCCCTTGGTACGGCCACCTTGGGTAGCCCCTATACCTGTGACGTAAGCGGATGATGATCGTCTGGGAAGTCGAAGTCGTTGAGCGCAGGCGTCAGTTATGAATGAGGCGAGTGAGCCGTTATCGAGAAGAGCACGAGCTGGTTGCCAACGACCAGCGTCATCTTGTACTAAGACCGCGGCGGTTGCCAACAAAGTGACACGATCAGCATCAGCGTAACGTGACGTGACACTAACGTGCTGGCTTGTTGCGTTTGTAGCGGTTGATTCCTGTTGGTTGTTGAAACTTGCGTGCCACAGCGTGTGATGGCGTTGTCGACAGATGCGGCACAATGATGAACAGCGACATTTCGCAAGGATGTGCCCTTTGCTAAGACAGTTTAGGCAAGCACCTTGAGATTTGATGGCAGAAAGTTTAGTATTTGCGTCGAGTCGGCTAAACTTTGAGCAAACGTATATTTTGTGGTCACCGCTGCAATAAGCGCAAGCAGACGCCTTGCCGACGTCACATGCTTCTACTTGGCTACATGTTGTGTGGCAGGCGTAAGCGGTAGCATCTCCAAAGAGCGTGCACGAATTTCTAGAAATTCACGAAGAGCGTTAAACGACGGTAACTCGTCAGCCACAAGCGACAATTCCCATTGTTTGAGGGTTTCGTATGACAATTTGGATACAGTTAGGTGGATAAGGCAGTCATCGCAGAACTCGGTTGGTCGACCAAGCGCGTGTAGCGCACCGACATGCTGCAATGTAGCATTAAGCACGAGCTTGATTGCCTTAGCGGAGTCTTTGCTCGCTTTTTCGATCGATGACAGAGCCCGTATGTGACTGTCCACCATGACTCGTATGACCTTGTATCTTGAGGTCAAAAAGTCCCAGGCCTAGCGATAATTACTGTCACACACTGAAAAAGTACTCACCAAATTAAGTGCTTCATCTTTCAAGCACTTACGCAAATACGGCAGTTTTTGCCCGTCCGACAAGGTTGCGTTCGCGTTAACCAGCGAACAAAATGAATCGTGGAAGGACAACCATTCCGTAGGATCACCACAAAACGAGGGCAACTGCAGCTTTGGCAGCGCAGAATAATGTGTTGGTGGTTGTATGAGCGATGACATAAGACGTTTAAAGATGGCCTTTGCAGTTATATACCACTCCTCGCATTGTATGCGCGATTGTTCTTCAATAGGAGTGTTCTCGTCGCCACATGCCAGCTCCACTTCTTGTTGAGCTTCGCAAAAACGAACCCACTGCTCTTCCAATAATTGTAGATGCGTGGAGAGCACTTCAACGTCCACCGAAAGCACATCTGCTTTACTCGACCGCAAATGTCGCTTAATGGAGTTAAAGCGGAATCGAGAATTTTGCATGTAAGTGCAACGCGAATGTATGTAAATAGGTTTGTTCGTCGAAAATCCAGCAAGAATTATCCAACACTCAAAATATCAGAGAGTAAGAAAAAATTCTCTCAAATTCTCTCTCAGTTGAGAAACTTGCAAATTTCTGCACGAACGCAAATTTGCAGGAATTTGCAAGTTTCGCTGCCAGCTGGCGTCCACGGTTGCATTTCAAACATAAAAAATTTTTATAGAATTTTTAAAATTCTTTCGGATGGCCAAAAACAGGATATACATGTATATTTCTTGTTGTTCTGACTTTCTTTAACATACATTTCAATTTCTTCATCGTACTAGCTGTCGGGTTTCTTAAATCGACTCTGGTTGCAATTGCATTCCGATTGCGAATACCATTTTTTTCAGCCGAATTAAGTTCAAATCATTGGAATTAACTAAATTAATTATATCAACAATTATTTACTTCCTTTTTTCATAAAAAAATCGCTCGTGTTTATAAATTTTTAAATTTAACGAACTAATTTATTCAAATTATTGTAGACAAAAATGCAACCATGCGCCACAACCACATGTTTTTCGTGTTTGCAAATTCTTGCTGGCAAAATTTTTTCCAGCAAGAATTTGCAACTTCTCTCCAAGAGAACTGTCACTTTGCTCTCACAATTTTTGAGTGTTGGATAATTTTTTGGTCTGCACGAACGCGATTTGGGCAAAAATCGTGATAATTCGTACAAATTCGTACAAATTTTTTGCTCGACGAACAAACCTATTATAAATTTACAGAAATAGCGTAAATAGCGCGGTTTGCAAGAAAAATAACACGACTTCGAGATCCGGCACGAAGGACGAGAATGTTAGCGATTAAAAGCGGTCGAAACTGCATAACAATTTAGCGGATTAAACCAGATGAAAAAATATGCACATTTTATGTTGATAAAGGCGATTTAATCGTGGTAAAACGGAAGCTTGGTTTGACAGCTTACAATCAGTACTACCAAACTAGTGCAGAATACGGCCCGTTAAGCTAGAACAAAAAGAAAAAATGGGCGTGATCCGCCTTAATTTTTCCTAATTTTATACATAGTTAGATCTAAATACCGTGAGTAATTTTGTTTTACTGGTGTTCATGAAGGGAGAAATGACCATACGTTGACGGCTGTTTTCTTCGGTAATACAGAAAGGAGAATTCTACTGCCTGATGGCTATAATCCNTGCGGCCGAAGGCCGCCTACGCAGAAAGGTGTTCTCTGCAAAAGGTGTTCAGCCCCCCCCCCCTTCGTTGGCAACACAGAAAGGAGAATTCTACTGCCTGAGGGTTATAATCCCTAAGTGCGGCCGTAGGCCGCCTACGCAGAAAGGTGTTCTCTGCAAAAGGTGTTCAGCCCCCCTTCTTTGGCAGCACAAAAAGGAGAATTCTACTGCCTGAGGGTTAAAGAGTTTGTGTAACAATTATATACCAAATTAAAGGTATTTTAATGTTCTTTTGAACTATTATAGCGTTGTGAGTAGTTATCTACACCTTTATTTAGTAAATATGTATTTTTTTTCAAAAAAAATATATTTTTTTCTATTAAATGATTTTTCTCGAAATTTATCCACATAAAGTATATTAATATGCATATTAAAAAAAGGGATTTCATTTACCTTTGCAACGATACTAATTTTTTTAAATTCGGTTAGGAATTTTTTGACATATAGAAATTTTCGAAAATTCCCCCTTCATCCCTCCATATCACTGAAAATATAAGTTTGCACCAATTTTTATACCAGTAAAATCAGGAAAAAGGGCGGACCACGCCCAATTTTTCGCTTTGTTCTACCTTAACGGGCCGTATTCTGCACTTGTTCCCCTAAACGTGATAACTGATAAACAAGACAATAGCTACAGCGGCGAGTTTTGCCATTGCACGCAAATATATTTTGTACATGGAATTTTTTTGGATTTGTATAATTACATGCACGTGTGGCCCCCCGTAAGTGATTTAACCTCTGACAACATAGGACAGAACAAACATTTCAAACATATGGCAGGGTTCGCAAAACTTAACATTCGATAATGAGTTCGGGAAGAAATATTCTTGGTAGAAAAGTCTGAACCTTAACTTTATTCCTATAAAATTTGATTAAAAGCATAACTAATAAAAAAGCTACCAAGTTCTAAAGTGTAGAGCGGAGATTTTGTGTAAATAGACTTGAGTGGAAATGTAAATGCAAAGTACGTATAGTTGTTAAAGTTAGAAACCCATTAGATTTCTGAAAGTGAAATTACAAGATTTAAGACTTGGTGACGAAGGTGGCGGCAGCGGCCATTAAAAAATTCACGAGATGTGCTAATTCGTTATGGGATCGTCTTGCCTGCTGGTGTTGGCAGATGGAACATTTTTGAATTACACGGTTAAATGGTATGATTTTCATCATTTGTTTACGCTAACCTGGTCTTTATATGAATCAACATGGTGTAAATGCTTGAATAATTTGACTTCTATATTCTTCGGGTGACGATACTGCTTCTAAAAATGCATGTAGACCTTGCTCATTTAATTTTTTCTTTTGGAGCTCCTGAGTTGAGGTAAAAATAAAAAAAATAAAGTTATTGTGCTTTTCTCGGTAGTGGTCACAAGTTGTCCAATTGGTGTAGTTTCTACACTTTATAAATATCGTTTTCGAAGCATATGTATACTTTATTTTTGTAAAGAGCGCGTAAAGGCCTTCCCCGTGCTCCTATCTTAACTAGCCTTTTTCTGAGCATGCGTGGTCATTCCATTGTTTCTGATAAGAAAGGTAATTGACGTTTTACATTATATCTGTGTGGGTTTGTTTGTAGCAACTAGCGAAGTGGCAGGGTTGTAGTCTTGTTGGAACTCTAAGTTGCGTTCCAGCAGCAGTACGAATAGCAGGAATTTACAGGATTTTACAGGAAGCTGTTCCCGCACGACACCTTACATAAGAGGTTCTTTCCCTAACAATCCGGTAAATAGAGAATAAGCGAAAAGTTTGCTCTCAAAAATGGAACATAATCCAGAAGTACGGGAACGCAAAATACCACATTTCGTGCTCAGAATTTGAGAAACAGCCAATTCGCGTTGTTTTTGTTTTTGTCACTTAAATGCAAACTCTTGGAAATTGAATTTTTGTTTCACAAATTTGATTTAAGTATATAAAGATTGAAAACACATCAACTATACCTTTAAAGCACCAAGTAAATGCAGGCATCATGTAAACACAAAACAGCTGACATCCACTTTGACACTTTATGCATTTTTACCCGGAGGAAAAGTCTGGGCTGTTTCGGGCAGGAAGAAGACACGATCCAATACGTTCCAATTTTCGCTCTCGTATTACCCATTGTGTTGAGTACGGGAATAATTTCTGGGCTATTTTGGTCACCCGCGGGAGGGTACTGTTTAGTAAGTGGCCCACCTATTTCGGGGTATTGCGTCCAAACGGGTGACCAGATCCAAAAAAAAATTGCACACACTTGTAGCCAAGGGTCTACCCATTATTTTAACATCCACTATTGTAATTTTTGGTCACTAATTTATTTACAAATTGGGTTTGAAATATGCCCTTTTTTGTAAAATTCGGAAATTAGCGTACATTTATCACTCCTATTTTCCTTAAAGCAGCCACTTCACCAATGCATTTTTATATTCCCCTTCACTTTAAACTTTATTCGACTTGTTACAACTTTCTTTATTACTTTAATTTTAACCTATCAATCACAATTTATTAAATAAAAACACCTTCAAAACCACGCGTCTGCCTTTGGTTGCATATGCAAATTAAATGGCGGCGTTTAGCTGTCAAACTGCTAAAAATACAAGAAGGATGAGAGACAAAAGAAAATATGATATAACCCAGTCAGCCTTTCTTTGGCAACACAGAAGAGAATTCTACGTAGTGAGGGTTATAATCCCTAAGTGCGGCCGAAGGCCGCCTACGCAAAAAGAAGTTCTGCGCTAAAATACTATCATATTACTATTACTACAACATTTCTATCTGTCGCTTTTTTCTTAATTTCACAATATTTTTAAGTAATTTTTTTTCCTTCATTTGTTTTTTAGTTAATTTTTTTTTTTCAAATCGCCTGATAACCAACTTGGGATAATTTCTTTTATTTAAAAATCCCACGGTTTTCGTTAGTTGGGTTATATTCTACTTCAAACTGCTCAGTTTGCCTCGGAAAATGCCGTTTTTACCCCATTTTCAAACGGTTCCCTAGGGGTCTGTGGGAGGTCCCCAAGGGGGGGAGGGGGGTGGCGCTTTCCGTAAAGTGGCGACTGTCCCCTTTCGAATGAGGGGGGTTTGGGGGGCCACGCCCCTCCCCCTCCGCCCCCACCACAAAAACGATGGGCCAATAACTAAACATTTCCCCCCGCGGGATTCCGCGTTGCATACGGGAAAGAATCTTAAGCTTGATATACAGTTCAATGCGAGCGTGAGCGTGAACGTTCGCAAAGGCAAAGAATTCCATTTGTATTCTTAAGCTGATGCCAGATAAAAATTTGTAGCCTTGCGTGACATTTATAACTTCGTCAGCAAAGCGCCAGACGCAAAAGGTATGCCACAATGAACGCCAAGAAGTCAATTTTACACTGCTTTTTTAATCGTCAAAATTACTTTAGATTTTAGATATTTCGCTTTAAAATTATCAGCAATGTAATTGAGTTTTATGTTTTTGCATGAATACTCGAATTTGGACGAAACAAAATAACAACCCTATTCCGCTTTTAAATAGAATGACAATTGAACATCCTTCATTGTCGTGATTTTGTCATTGTCGTTGCACGTTGGCATTCCTAACAAAAAATTACAAGCGAAAAGCTTTTGTCAACTTACCATGCATGGTGAAAAGTTCATTGTTGTAAAAACAGCTGCTCAACACTATTATTTGCAAAAAATATGAGCGGTGAAACACCAGAAAAGTGAGTATTTGTGTGAAATAGGTAAATTCGTATATCCGTAGCAAAGTGGAAATATGTATGTATTTCTATCTTTCATTTAAGCATGAGTACATTTGCATACACACATTATTTCGCAGACATTAGCGGCGTGGAAAAATCAGCTACGCTGCAAAGCACGAAAAGTGCATGTTGATGTAATTGGAACAGGTGGGGGACCACGGACGGCAAACATATCTCTTATTTTTTTACAAATTTATTAAATCGTCGCACTCTTTATATCAACACAAACATATGTTTTTGCCTTGTCACCTGCCTAAAAGGTCATGACAATAAAAATGATTCATGCATGATTCGAGCTTTTGAATTTTGCTGCGAATACCAAAAAGCTGCAATTTTCATTTTTATATCAATTGTCATCGCGGTGAGTTTTGTCAGTGTGGCGGAATAGGGCTGTAAATATTAAACAGGCTGATTGTCAAAGCGCGCAAAAAGATTGGAGTTGGCCATCTTTTCGATTCGCGCTGCAGTTTCAACGATTTATGTGGCATGCTTTGTGTTGTTTTTGTTTACGTATTTGTACAACGATTTTGGGGTGCTGTGCCCAAACTCGTAATTCGAATCAAGAAACTTTTACACACACATGTAGACAACAGTTCACGCTTTATTACAAAAATAAAATTTACTATATGCACTAATTTATTTATAATATCGGTTGGAAATATGGTATTTTTTGTAAATTTCTGAGCTGAGTTGTCAAAAAAAAAATATCCACGAAATATCTCAGCACATTTACAATAACACTTGGTTGCAAACTGACACATAAGATGTGTTGCCATACTGCATAAAATAATAGCAGACATCAAGCACTTTTTTAAAAACACACAACGCACAACTTAAAACACCACGAAAACTTCACTAGGGACGACTGTATTAAAATAGCACAAATGAGAGTCGGTGTAACTAACTTCAGTACCAGGCACCATTTTAGCGGCGGCAGATCACCAGAATGCACCCAATGTGGGACGACCCTAACTGTTGAACACATTCTCAAGGATTGCGCCATCTCAGGAAGTCACGCTAACCTCGAACAAACACTCGACTGCAGTAATGAAAACACCATAAAGTTCATCAACGAAGCCTTAAAAAAACACAACCTCCTATACGAAGTATAACTTTAAGAAGAGCACAACAACTCGGGAGCAACATGGCCTCGTAGCCCAGCCCCCTTGCATATATTTTATAAATTTATTTATAAAATATAAAGATAAATAAATAAATAAATAAATAAATAATACATACAAAAAAGGCAACATGGAAAGGAGAATTCTACTTAGTGAGGGTTATAATCCCTAAGTGCGGCCGAAGGCCGCCTATGCGGAAAGGTGTTCTTTGTAAAAGCTCATCAGCCCCCCTTCTTCGGCAACACAGAAAGGGGAATTCAACTTATTGAGGGTTATAATCCCTAAGTGCGGCCGAATGCTTCCTATGCAGAAAGGTAAGGTGTTCTCTGCAAAAGGTGTTCAGGCCCCCTTCTTTGGCAACACAGAAAGGAGAATTCTACTAAGTGAAAATTAGTTGTGTAGACTTCATAAAGCGGCGTCCATCCTCTTTCGTTTACGGGGATTTTGGGGGGCCACACCCCTCCCCCTCCGCACCCACCCCAAAATCGTTGTACAAATAAGCAAACATTTCCCGAAATAAATATTTGACCAGACTACATATAGTCAACGCCAAAAAATATGAATACGGTGACGTTTCTTTATTTCTAATTTTCATACCAAATTTTTCCTTACGGCTTCTGTCAAGGCGAATTTATATAAGGTGATAGCAGGATTACAAAAACAAAAACTTACATGTATGTGGTTTTTGCTTTGGCGGCATAAACTGTCAAAATCTGTAAGAGTGTGTGTGGAAATTCAAACAAAATTTTTCAATTTGACATAAGAAGCCGTGAGGCGAAACACATACACAAAATCAGCTGATCTATTAACACCACCTTATATAAATTCGCCTTGGCTTGTGTATAATTGAAAAAATTTGTTTGCATTTCCACACAAACGCTTACAGATTTTGACAGTTTATGCCGGCAAAGCAAAAACAAAATATATGTAAATTTTTGTTTTTGTACTCCTGCTATGTAAATTAAATTAAATGTAGAAGGGAATTGAATAGAGTCCGTTATTGGATTCGGCCAAAATATAAAATACCACACCGCTTTATGTTTAAATAAGTTTTGCCTTGGTTAGGAAAAGATCTTCTATTTTCCAATTTTTCAGATTTCCAAAGAACGAAGAGCATCGGAGAAAGTCGACATATCGAGCCCTAACCGCTAAAATAATGTATATATTTTTTAATTTACATACCCTTTGCTGCAGGTGCTCTAAGAACATTTATGCATCAAAATTCAATTTTGAAAAAAGTTCGCTTACTTTACTTTTGCGGTCAGGGCTCGATATGCATTGCGACTTGAAGGAAACATGAGAATGTCAAATTTGTGTTTGTTTGTTGAATTCCCTGAACCGCCCCTGATATGATATGGCACTTCATTCTATGTAGTAGTATAAAAATATCCAACAAGCATTTCAGTAAATGTTTTTAAAAATAACTTAAAGTAAATTTGCTATAATAAGCGTTAAATACGCATTTTTAATATTAAACTTATTAAAAGTTTTTTCAAATAAACCTTTAATAAGTTTTGAGAGCGAATGTTTATAAATAACTTAAACTTATAAATGAAATGCAAATGCCAACGACATGAAGTAGTAAATATAACATTTTTTCAATCGTAAGTGACGTGTTTACGTTTTTTAAAAATATATTATTAAAAGAAAAAATTAAATAAAACCGACGCGGTAAAAAAGAATCCAATCCAGGACGCGCTGCGCTAATCGGTGGAGCATTTGAGTCTTCAAATGATGAGTTCTCCTTATATTTTCTTAGTTTAAAATTCAATTAAAATTGTATTAAATTTTTTTCAGAAAAGTTCATCAGTGAGAATGGCGGCGATGAAGCGGAATATATACATAGCTGCATCGATGTCGTTTTTCCAATTTGCCAATAACCGCATGTAATTGAAAGCACGCAAGAAGATGTAATAATTAACTTTCTATGTTTAAATTTTGTGTATTATCGTGAATTTGTATGCTAAAATGTCTATTCCCTATTTATATTTTCGCGACTGTAGATGAGTCCGCCGAAAATTGGCATTTCGTTTAATTTCTAGATGTTAAGCAATCTATGTATGAGTTTTTAATGAAATATCTTTAAATAAAGGGATAGAAAAATGTTTATAAAAAGCTTTCTTTTGAAAATTTTTAAGTTTATATTCATACGCTTATAAACAACTTTTTTTGAACCTTTATTATAAGTTTACACTTTTACGCTTATAAAAAGCTTTCTTTTGAACATTTATTACTAGTTTATATTTCTACGCTTATAACCAATGTTCCTTTTCGATTATATTACGCTTACTTTCAAGCGTTTTATAAACAAAAAATCAACGTTTTGCAAGCTTAATGTTTATAATTGAAAACTTAAAAAAACTTTCTTTAAGTTTATTTTGCTTGTTGGGATACAAATGTTTTAATTTCTTTGATTTCGAATTAATAACTCATTGCGATCATATGAGTGTACTCGCACGCCCAACTATCTAAAGTTATAGAAAACTTTTACTGGTTTTGCGTTCTCGTACCCAAAAAACTTGCAAAGTAGGGGAAATTGAGAGAGTAAAATGTGAAAGAGAGCTGCAAATTTCTGCTGGAAAAATTTTTCCCAGCTAAAACTTGCAAGTAAGAAAATCAGCTGATCACAAACGCATGTTTGTAATTAAACAAAAGAAAATATGGCCTTTTTGAGTTATTTATTGCCGATTTTATTAATAATGCTAGTATACAACGAAAAAGTGAGAAAATTTAATAAGCACAACGTTTGTTGAGTTTGTTTTTCGTTAATTTGCTATTAATCTCCAGTTTGTTTACTTTAGTGTGTGCTGACTATGGTTGCCATATGACATTTTTCGTTTGTACCATAATTTTCCTTTAAATGTACTAAAATAGATTTAAATGCAGCATGCTGAAAGTTTTTTTGCTGAAGTTTTCGTTTTTGGTAGGTTCATTGTTGAAATGAAAATTTTATAATTTTAAAGCTACATCTGTAGCTATATCAATGATGGGTGTTTGGAGGAGATACTCTTGTTTTTGAATGCGTTACTATGTGATATCACAAATAATTTCGAGAAATATAACTTATTCATTCCGATATAATTAATTTGTATTTTAAAAAGGCTTTTCTTATCCAAAACCATTCAATTGTATAAAATGCCAAACCGGGGAAAATGTACCTAGCGGAAAATAAATTACCAAACTAATCACCAGTGGCAACTGTGCAAGTGATCAGCTGTTTCGAAGGTTGCAAGTTTTTGCAAATTTTGTGTTCACGTACTTCTGTTGCTATTTCGTCTCTTTGAGAGCGAATGCTGCTAAATTCTCAGAACTTTTGCTGCTGGAGAATTTTGTCCTCTCAATACGAGTACACACCTTATATTATACTAGCAATAGTTCTGTTCGCTATGCAAATGCCAGTAACAATTAGACAGTAACCAAATTCAGAGAATAAGGTATACTACTCTTCCAAAGAGAGAAACTTACTGAGTTTTGCGCGAACAGGAATTAGAAAACATTTGCAAGCTTCACTGCCAGCTGACATCCACGGTTGCATTTCGATATGTTTTTAAATTATTTCAGGTGGAAAACAAAACAGAACCTATAAGTATATTTCTTCTTATTCTGACATTCTACAACTCAATTCTTTGTGGAAGTCACTGTTTGTCACTGTCACAGAATTAATTAAATTAATTGAATAAACAAATATTTACATGCTTCTTTCATTAGTAAATCGCAACAAGATTGTTAATTTTTAAATTTAACGAACTTGTTTATTCAAATAAACCCGTGTCACACAGTCCTGCTTGCAAATTCTGCTGGCAAAAATTTTCCCAAGACGAATTCGCAGCTTCCCCTCCAAATGAAATGTCAAAATTGTGCTCTCTCCTTGCAAGTTTTGCTGGGATTTTGGCCAAACGAACACGATTCGGTAACAATTGGTACAAACTTGTACAAGTTTTTTGCATAGCGAACACTCTTAATATAGAAGTATTACATACCGAAGGCTGAGTGGAAGATCGACCTATCTCGGCATCCAGTTCAAACACGTCCTATCAGAAAAGTTTTCAAGAACGCAGTACTTCAGAATTTGAAAAACGCCATAGTAAATTAGCGACTTTAAATTTCGAAATATTGAAGTTTCAAGCATTTCTGAAATTTACCGTTTTGAATAAATTAGCTTTAATATTTACTGATTTATCGAAGATTTTGTATTTCTCTAAATTACCGTTATATGGGATGTGTGCGTGGATATATACCGATTTTAAAAATTTTCGGCCATTAGGTATGCTGTACCAAGGCCAACAACTGTGCCAATTTTCCAAAAATTTATAATATTCTTATTTTTGGTCTAAAAATTATTGCAAATATCAATTTTGAGTGAATAATCTTCAGTAGTTACTAAAGTATCGCAGTCTTCGTATTTCTGAAAATAACCGTTATATGGGAAGTGGGCGTGGTTACAGTCCGATTTCGCCCATTTTCAATACCAACCTACCTTGGATAAATGGAAACCTACATACCAAATTTCGTTGAGATATCTGAATTTTTGCTCGAGTTATCGTGTACACGGACGGACGGACAGACAGACATGGCTTAATCGACTTCTCTATTCATTCTGAGCATTTATGTATACATTTGTCTATATCTATCTCGATTCGTTTTGGCTGTTACAAACAACCGCTATGTGAACAAAGTTAATATACCCTTGTGCACAAGTGCGCTTGGGTATAATAAGCTGAGATAGGGCGTTTTTGAATCGGCAGCTTAGTTGGGGCGTACTTCAACCAAATTCTTAGATAGGGCGTGTTTCAATCAAATTCTGAAGTAGGGCATTCTTGAAAAGTTTTCTGAGATAGAGCGTTGTTGCAAAATTTTCTGAGATAGGGCCTTTTCGAACTGGCTGCCGAGATAGGTCGATCTTCCACTTAGCCATATGATTAGATATATGATTGCGTTTATTTCATTTGGAGATATTACGAAAAAATCTTAAAAAAACAAATAGTAATATTATTGGCCTTTAAAAGTTGATTATTCCTTAGAAAAAATTTGCAACTTTTTAACAATACTACTACGCAGTGGTGTAGTGGTAAGCAGTGCGCGCTTCAACTACGCAGGGCCTGGTTTCAAGCCCTGGTCAAAGCAACATCGCAAAAAATGTAGAAAAAAGGTTTTTTCTATGGCCGCTTTGGTGAAGTGGTACGCAGTGCGCGCTTCCACTCCGCAGGGCCTGGGTTCAAGCCCTGGTCAAAGCAACATCGCAAAAAATGTAGAAAAAAGGTTTTTTCTATGGCCGCTTTGGTGAAGTGGTACGCAGTGCGCGCTTCCACTCCGCAGGGCCTGGGTTCAAGCCCTGGTCAAAGCAACATCGCCAAAAAATGTAGAAAAAAGGTTTTTTTTTTTTTAACAACGGTCGCCTCTCGGCAGGCAATGGCGAACCTCCGAGTGTATTTCTGCCTTGAAAAACAGCCTTTAGGAGTCGGTGTAAAACTGTAGGTCCCTCCCCTTCGTGTGACAACATCAAGGCTCGCGCCACAAATCGGAGGCTCGGCCAAGCACTAACATATGTGTAAGCGCCAATCTATTATTATTACTCATATTGAGTTCGTTGTTTCTCGAGATGTCGGTAAATTACTGAACCAGTGCCTGGATGTGTGGCCGGTGTTAAATACAAATATTTCTCATATTAATTTACCGATGTCTCGAGAAATAACGAACGCAATTTTCTCTGCGATGACTCATTTCGTTTGCCAAAGATGTGGCTATAAATATGAGTATCTAGTAGTGCTAAAAAATTGCAATTTATTTCTAAGAAATAATCAACTTTTAAAGCGCAATTTTAAATTTTTCTCTTATTTTCAAGATTCTTTCGTAATATCTCAAAATAAAATGAACGTAGTATTCTCTGCGATGACTCCTTTTATTTGTCAAAGTTGTGGCTATAAAAATTACCAATGATAAAAAATTGCGAAAATTTTCTCTAAGAAATAATCAGTAGGAGTGTACTCGTGCTCAAAACTATCAAACGTTTTAGAAAAATTTTATTGGTTTTGCGTTCTCGTACCCAAAAAACTTGCATAGATAGAGAGCTGCAAATTTGTGCTGGAAAAATTTTTTCCAGCGAAAACTTGCGAGTAAGAAAATCAGCTGAACACAAACATATGTTTGTAAATAAACAAAAGAATATATGACCATATTGAATTATTTATGGCAAATTTTATTATTATTGCCAGTATACAACGAAAAAGAGTGTAAAGGTATTAAGCACAAGGTTTGTTGAGTTTATTTTTAGCTAATTTACTATTAATCTCCAGTTTGTTTACTTTAAGCTCGGAACACTTTGACGACTGCAACTTCACGACGTAACGACAGCGACATCATTTTGTCGACAAATGTCGCCTTGAAGCCAGCTTCTTAAACATTTTGAAGACCTCAGCGACATAGCAAACAGCTGATTTTAAAGTTTGACATTTTGGTATATTTATTTCACAAATTGTGTATTTTTATTTAAGTAAATAAGAAAAACATGAACAATCAAGAATATGTGATTAATTTTGCGACAATTTAATTTTGCAGCACTACATCTACTCATTGTCGCCGGCAAAATTAGAAATAGATTTAATTTGGCGACGTCGACAATTGCAGTCCTGCAGCCAAGATGTCGTGCTGTCGTCAAAATAATTGTGTCCGTAAGAACGTGTGTATTTAAAATTTGACAGATGCTGCTTGTCGCTTGCTGTCGTCAAAGTGTTCCGAGCTTTAGTGTGTGCTGACTATGGTTGCCGTATGTCAATTTTCGTTTTTACCATAATTGTCCTCTAAATATACCAAAGTAGATAAAAATGCAGCGAGCTGAAGTTTTGTTAGTCGAATTTGGCAGTTTTGGTAGGTTGATTGTTGAAATTAGAATTTTATAATTTTAAATGTATGTACATTTGTAGCATCTACATAAATGTACATTTGTAGATATCCACACATTTTTTTTTTTTGATCAAGGATGGGTGTTTGGAGGATATTCTCTTTTTTTGAGAAAAATATTTCATTCATTCCGATATAATTAATTTGTCTTTTCGATTTCAAAAGTATGCAATTGTATAAAATGCAAAATCTGGGAAAATGTACCAAGCAGAAAATAAATTGCCAAATGACCCACCAGTGGCACTAAAAAAAGTAATAACAACTCTCAAAAAGCAAAATCGCAGCGAAAAAATTCAAATCCACATAAAAACAAACCGCATAAAAACGTCCTAAGTGTATATTCCACAAGAATTATATAAAATCACAGTTTTCTCGAGAAGTTACCAAGATACGATATTAATTTTGATCGGAGATGACTACTGAAACATCGACTTTTGATATGATTATGGGTGGTTTTCATGTTGGATTAAAACTTTTTCAACACTTCCGTGTATGATAACTCGAGTAGATTTTACAACCCTGAGTCGTGTCCAGTGTTCGATAAATTGAACACGTAACTTTAAACATACGAGCAGCCCAATGTATTGAGTTTAGAAAAAAAAAATCAAATATAATCAACATTTTGTTCTATTTGCAAGATAACTTTTCGTACTCAGTTTTTTAGTTTTATTTTTTTATTTTTTTTTATGTTTCTTAAATTATGGTAAGAAGTAGGCGCCTTCTTTTGCGATCACCTCTGTAAAAAAGGTGGGAGATGAGACGAAATATATATATAATAATACAGGAAATATCCTATTCCATTAAATTATGCAAAAGCATGGCCCCTAAACTCTGAAAAACAGTCCAGAAAAATAAAGAAACAAGTGTAAAATTCACTGTTCGTTTTATTGTACACTGAGCCGATGTTGGGTCTGTCCACAGGGACAGAGGCGTTAGTTGCGTTGGGTTTTCCGGGCATACGAAGAGATGATTTGAGTCGTGGGGTGTCTCTCCGCATGCCGGACATTCGTTTGGCACATCTGCATCTAATCTGCTCAGGTACGAGTTCAACTTGCTGCAGTAGCCAGAGCGAAGTTGGGCTATTGTGGTCCGTGTCTCCCGAGGCAGACGAAGCTCCGTCTCGTCTTTGTCTGGTGGTTGTTTGCCCAGAACGGCATTCACAGGCTGCTTTATGAACCTCCGGACTTCGTCCGTCAGTTCGTATAGATGCCTTCTGACATGCCTTGGTGAGGGCTCCTCTGCAAGCAGGTGTCTGTTCGGGTGTTCACGTCTCTGGCTCCCTACTAGGAATTGCTTGCAGAGCATTGTGTTGTGCTCCTTTTTGGGGAGCTTTTTCGCCTCGTCGTGCAGGTGGTGCTCTGGCGACATCAGAGGCATCCGGTCGCTGTCCGTAGTGCGGTGTTTTGTGCTGTCTGTAGCTTCTTCCACTGCGTCCTACTGGTCCCCGGCGACCACACTAGTGCTGCGTAGTTTAGAACCGGCCGGCCAATTGACAATTGCGGTAATGTGCTCAGAGAAGGAGAGGAGACTGTCGAATGTTACTCCGAGTATGTTAGGATTATTCACTGTCGGAATTGGTGTGTCATCGACGTGGATACCTAGTGGTAGTCTGACCTCCTTCGTTCAGGTGGTAAATAACGTCGCAGAAGATTTTATAGGGGAGAGGGTTAGACTTCTAGCGGTGAAGAAGCGAGAAGGATCGGAGAGATACCCGTTTACTTTCGAGCACAAGTCATCAATTCCATTTCCAGAAAAGAATATCGTACAATCGTCAGCGTAAGAGGCAATCGAGACTCCCTCTGGTGGTTGAGGGAGCTTGGAAATATAAAAGCTAAACAGTAGTGGGGAAAGGACACCACCCTGTGGAACCCCCTGTTTTATTTTTCTAAAAGCTTAAACAGACGGCAGCGTTGATCCGGATTAACTCGGACTTAATCCGGATCAACTGCAGTTAATTCCCGCTGCCGTCTGTTTATGCTTTTAGTTTGCTTGATTTGTCTCGTAAACATTACTGACGAGTGTCGACCACTCAGATAATTCGCTGACCACTGTTTGAGTCTCTGTGGGAGTGAGGGGGTCTCTACGTCTTCTACCACCGTGGAGTGGTTGACGGTATCAAACGCCTTTGACAGGTCCAACGCTACTAAAATAGTTTTCTCACACGGCTACGTGTTATATCGAGTGTTTATGGCGTTAAGTGCTGTTGTTGTGCTGTGCACTTTACGGAAACCATGCTGATGGGTCAGGTGGTTCGCAAAACACGGGAGTAACAAGGCCTCTAGTGTCTTCGCTACCGGGGAAAGGAGTGTTATCGGGCGATAAGACCCTCCTTTGTTGGCTGGTTTTCCCGGTTTGATCAGTGGGACCATTCTCTCCGTCTTCAAGATGTCTGGAATGACGAGAGTGGCCATTGACAGATTGGGGACCTCTGTTAGGTACGCTACTCCCGCAGGTCCCAAATTTTTCAGCATTAGCATGCGTATTCCGTACGGTCCCATGGCTTTAGAGGTTTTCGCCTTTCCGATGGCTACCTGAAGTTCACCGCTGGTGAAAACAAGAGGCGCACTTGTTGTCGGCAGTTTGTGCAGCCTTCTGGTCACTCGACGCTTGGCTTTGTCCACTGGAGGATGCAGTATAAACTTCCGGCTATTGTAGCTCGCGCATCGCTCTGGGTCCGATGAAGCGCGGTCGCCGAAAGATATTTCGACTCTGTCGTTGCGCTTTGTCGGATTGGACAGTGACCTCGCGGTTGACCAAAGCTTACTCATACCAGAGGCGAAAATGCAAGTCTTCAGATGATCCCACTTTTTCGGCTTATGTACTTTCACAAGCTGCCGCATCTCCGTGTTGAGGTCCCTGATACGGGGATTTCCGGGATCGGCCTGACGAAGGTTGTCTCGCTCGTCGGCTAGGACAGCCGCTTCAGCAGGGAAGTTTGAACGGGGGACCGTTATGCAACCAGCTGGTACGAAGCGAGCTNTCGCCAGACATAACAATAGTCAGCGCTGGTCTGATAAACAGCATATCATGGCGACCTACGTTCCCACGACAGTCGGGTCTACGTAACCGGAACGCGTTCCCACGACAGTCGGGTCTACGTAACCGGAACGACCCAGATTTATATCTGGCAAAGGACTGTCACTCCAGCAACACTCCCCAAAAAGTCTTTGGGGAGTTTGTATGCTGTTACGACAACAACAACAAGCGAGCTGCAGTAGCAGTGATAACCCTGCGGAACTTACGTTCACCTAGATGAACGTCCGTTGGTGTGGGGAGGGCAGAGAAGGTGCTTTCAGTAAATTCCGCGAAGCCTTTCCAATCAGCTTCGGTAAAGTTGATATAGGTCCGGTGTTCCGCGGAAGCAAAGTCGGCAGGTTTATCGATCGAGATGACTATGGGCAGATGGTCTAATGCCAAGGTCAGCATAGGTTGTTGTTGTTGTTGTAGCAGCATACAAATTCCCCAAAGACTTTTTGGGGAGTGTTGCTGGAGTGACAGTCCTTGGCCAGATATAAATCTGGGTCGTTCCGGTTACGTAGACCCGACTGTCGTGGGAACGCGTTCCGGTTACGTAGACCCGACTGTCGTGGGAACGTAGGTCGCCATGATATGCTGTTTATCAGACCAGCGCTGACTATTGTTATGTCTGGCGAGCTGCAGCAACGGCCCATAATCCTGGTGGGAGCGTTGTCGTTCATTATGCATAACGTCGAATCGTCTATCTGCTCAGCCAAGTGTATTCCCCTACGATCATTTGACAGGCTTGAATGCCAAAGATCGTGGTGCGCATCAAAGTCGCCAACTACCATACGGTTTTAACCTCTGAGGAGCGCACCTATTTCAGGGTGATATCCTGCCGGGCAGCCGGTGATATAGGGTATATAAGCGTTAAATATTTCGAGTTCGACATCGCCTGACCGGATAGCAATGCCCAGACATTCTAGGATGGTATCCCTGCGGTCGATGTCTGCTTCAATGTTGAATTGCTGTGCAATTTCGTCTCTTGGACCGCAGCTATCAATATTCCATGCCTTCCCATGAAGACGGTTATCTCCTCGATCTTGCTCTGAAGTCCGTTACAGTTAAATTGAAGGAGCTTCGTGGTTTTCGGGCGACGTGTTGTTATGCGGGGGGTGAGAGATGTGTGTTGCCTAACCGCCATAGGCTGTGTGCGCTGCTGTGGGACGTGCCGCCCTGTGGTGGTAGTGGGTGGCGCCGCAGATGGAGCTTGCGACCGTGCAGCGCGACACGGGCCCTCGAAATTCCCCGTCCAATCTCGCGTGGTGCGCAGACCTGAACATGCCCTAAAGTGGCACCAGCCGAGGCAGGTGTTGCACTTGACTGATGTCATATTACGGAATATCCTGGTTTGACACACCCTGCAGATTGTAGGGGGAGCTAAGAGTTGTTAGCGGCGGCGTTTGGGTAGCGGTGCAGGTGTGTCTGTGGTGGCTCTGTCTATTGTGTTGTGTTGTTGTGCTGTGGTGTTTGTGTTGAGCTTCTCAGGCGGACTGGAGTTTGCCGTGGGGGCAGCTCTGTTGGATCCGCAGGGCGCCACAAATGAAGTGGTCCACTGATGATGTGTCCGAAGGCCTGAGAAGACTCTAAGGTGACTCCACCCGTTGCAAGTATTGTACTTGACTGAGGTGGAGTTATGGTGTAGTCGTCTCTGTCATACACACCAGGTGTAAGTTTCTGGCCCAGGGTTTGACTCGATGTCAGCCCTGAGCAGAAGAATACGTAGCAGATGTAGCCCAATGGACGAACAACGTCTGAGATATTTCGCCGACCTAAACTGAGTTAGATCGCCAAAACAACAGNCCGACTGTCGTGGGAACGCGTTCCGGTTACGTAGACCCGACTGTCGTGGGAACGTAGGTCGCCATGATATGCTGTTTATCAGACCAGCGCTGACTATTGTTATGTCTGGCGAGCTGCAGCAACGGCCCATAATCCTGGTGGGAGCGTTGTCGTTCATTATGCATAACGTCGAATCGTCTATCTGCTCAGNGGTAAAACCCTAGTCATTCCGGTACGTAGAACCGGCTGTCGTGGGAATGACATTGGGCCAATAAGGCTATTTGGTGAACATAGAAGATTTTTTGCAGAGTGTTTGAGAGTCTAATGTACATAATTTCATACTGTTCAATAAATATTTTAATACTTTTTTAACAATCGTTTGGTGAATTCCTACCGACATCACTTGTATATAGTTTCACCAAGGGGAAAACGATATTTTTTCGGTTTTGCTCAGCAAAGTGCCGGATTTCCAAATCACTAGACAAAATGGGAACATTAGTTATTATATTTGGATCCAGAAAACTCATGTTTTAGGATATGCCATTCTAACGCAATGATATTCTTTCTTGCCTCACACCACCATCAAGATTTTATATCACCCTTACACCCCAACCTAATATAAACGCACGCCGCACAATGGTCCGCATTCCAAAAAACGCGCGCATGTACCCTTAAGACGCTCTATATTCGTTATTTCGTGGCCGATTTTCAATATTTTTTTTAAATTAATCATAACACAATTCTTAACAATCTTTTTGCTGTCGATTGTTAAATTACTTGTTTGTTTATACAATATTTACTGTAAATTTTGGCATTATGTCAATGCAAGGTGCAATCCCTTATTCCTCGGACTAAAACTAGTAAAACTGTCAAAAAATAAAAATTCGCTCAGAGCGAGAGAGTAACACTGAAAAATACGGGATCGCTTTCTAGTAAAAAATGGTAACTTCTGTCAACTTCAACATAACCTCCAAATTTTGGTTGTAAATTTTTGCTTGCATGTAAATAACCAAAAATACTTTCAAATTCATTAGAATTCACACAAACAAGTAATTAAATACTTTTCAACATGCATTAGCAGATTGCACTTTTCTTTTGTTTACAATTTGGTTGCCAAACACACTACAGCTGATTGTTTGACACAATTACCAGAATTTACCAGCAAAAAATTCTCGGACTAAAACTGGTAACTTCTGACTGAGAGAGGACCTCATTTACTCTATTTTTTCGGCAAATGTTGTTCTTTACCGCGTCGATAATTTTTCTTAAATTCGGGAAGATGATTCGGAATATGGTACCATTCGTTACATTTTCCAGACTGTATAATATATACATATTTACCATAAATAAAAGGCCAATAATATGAAGAATTCACATAATGAAATTCCGCTCTGGTACCTTAATTTTATCTGTATTTCAATGTCCGCAACTGTATTTATAAAATCATACATAAGCGAACGCCAAATATTTAAAAATGTGAACGTCAAACATATCTCGTTGTGGCAATGGAGACGGTTGTGATTTAGCAACTGTATATATTAAATCTTAATAAATAAATCTCTCAATGGAGACATAGCATTACAGTCTGTAAAAAATAAAATAAAAAAATAAATAAATTTTTTATAAAGTTTTTTTTTTAGAAAATAGCAAATAAATTGTAGCTTGAAAAACTTTCAAAATTTTAAAATCTAAACATCACTTATCCACTTTTGACCGCCAGTGTAGGTCAATTTGTTAAAAGAAATATTTCTGCGGACAACCGGGAATTACTCCTGTAACAGAAAAAATCCATCATTTTCTGGAATATTAATTTCTGGAAAATTAATTAATTTTATATCACCCTTACACCCCAACCTAATATAAACGCACGCCGCACAATGGTCCGCATTCCAAAAAACGCGCGCATGTACCCTTAAGACGCTCTATATTCGTTATTTCGTGGCCGATTTTCAATATTTTTTTTAAATTAATCATAACACAATTCTTAACAATCTTTTTGCTGTCGATTGTTAAATTACTTGTTTGTTTATACAATATTTACTGTAAATTTTGGCATTATGTCAATGCAAGGTGCAATCCCTTATTCCTCGGACTAAAACTAGTAAAACTGTCAAAAAATAAAAATTCGCTCAGAGCGAGAGAGTAACACTGAAAAATACGGGATCGCTTTCTAGTGAAAAATGGTAACTTCTGTCAACTTCAACATAACCTCCAAATTTTGGTTGTAAATTTTTGCTTGCATGTAAATAACCAAAAATACTTTCAAATTCATTAGAATTCACACAAACAAGTAATTAAATACTTTTCAACATGCATTAGCAGATTGCACTTTTCTTTTGTTTACAATTTGGTTGCCAAACACACTACAGCTGATTGTTTGACACAATTACCAGAATTTACCAGCAAAAAATTCTCGGACTAAAACTGGTAACTTCTGACTGAGAGAGGACCTCATTTACTCTCTTTTTTGTCCTCTCAATAGTCAGAGAACCGAGTACGGGATCGATTTCCAGTAAAATCTGACTGATTCTGACTATTTCTGACTAGTCCGGAGTCGTACGGAATCGCAACTACAATTGAAAACCCTGTATTTACCCTTTAAAACCACAAGTTTACTGAATAAGATTATTCATGAAATTAAACTTACTATTCTTGTTTTCCATTTTTTATCCAACGCACATAAAAACATTCAGTCATTCCTAATTTTGTCATCAGATGGCAAATATTTTCGGTTTGAAAGAAATAAGCACAAAATATCCCTGCAAACCAAAGTTCCCGAAATCTTAACGAAATCTTTAGGAAAGAAAAATATATGAAGTGGTTGACACGAACTCGTAAAGAAATTTCGGTACGAAAAATAAAGAAAATACTGAAAAAAGTCTGCAAGAAATTCTTCACATAGCAGCATTATTTTCATTTCTTCACCGATTTTTTTCCGAAATTTCGTAAAAGAATGGTAGTGTGCGTAATTTATTTCATTTTAGAAAATTCGGAAAAAAATCGGATGGGATCTTTCCGAATTCGTTAAAATTTCTTTACGATTCAGAATACTCTGAAAAAATGGTTTGCAGGGAACTTTCGAAGATTTAATTTGTGTTTGTATGTACATATATATTTTTCAGTCGGTTTAATTTTTCACACTTGAAAAATTTTAAATGATAAATTTGTCACAAGGCTTCCGAGCTGTCAGAATCTTCTGGTTCTGAGCTTTCTACTATGAAACGTCGTCTAAAAAATTAAATTAATAAGGGTACTCATTTAAAAGCGCAAAACTCTCGCAAACTGCTTTTAGCAACTTGAAACTTGCACATTATCAGACTAAAATTGGTTGGGCTATAAAACTGTGTATTCAGAAAAATTCAAACACTTCTGAGAAAAAAGTTTGAAATTTAGGTGAAAATTTGTTGCACTTTTTTGAAGTTTTCTACAAATTGTTAAACTTGTTTTACATGGGGTTTGTTAGAGAAAGAACTGTATTTTAATTGAAAATTCGCAAAAATAAATAAACATAAGTTGCACACAATATCACTTTGAAATGGCGTGCTATAGATATGACCGATACTGTATGTAATACTTCTATATTGGCAGTAAGCTAACTTCTCAATGTGTAAGCATTCCGAAATCAAAGCGAGACAGTTTAGTACGGTTTTTGTCAATGTATTGTGTACTTGAGTGCCGTTTTTGTATATGTGTTGTGTACATGTTTATTTATAAACGTATGTGTTCCTATTCTTTCGTACGTGTTTATTTATATATCTGTACTGTAGTGTTTTCGGACGGTACTAGCTCTTACTGCCAATATAGGAGTATTACATATATGGGAAAATAGCGTTTTGAAGCCGTATCACATAACGATCGAAACAAGCAGCTAAATACTCGAATAAATATTTTTTCCTAAAAACACGTTTTAGGCAATTAAATACGCCGGTAACACGGTACTATGTTTAACAAAACATTGAATTGATATGTTACTGCAGTATTACACAAGCTTTTCTTTCTTTACGAAAACAAGTTTAAAATAGTATATTGCTTTACCTAACCTAATTATTTTTTGAGTTCTGTAATATTTATTGAAATGTCACTCCACTTCTGGTTCCTCTGAGGTATCCTTTACACGTAACAAGAATGAAAATTTGTTTTTTTACCAACTTGCTTTTTGACCACATGCGCTTATGGGTTTTTACAATTTTGGACCACTGTACGGACTCCACGGTTTAGATAAAAATTATGTAAATACATTTAAACTGCATTATCGAATACTTATCGGCTAAAAATCGCATTGATTTTTAATATTTTGTTTTTGTTGGCGTCGTTTTGCACTTTTTTCTATATAAACGTGAATTTATTGTAGAAGAATGGCTCTTACTATGAGTTGCATTCGATAACCAGCGAAGATCGAAAGTGAAAATCGTATTATGAGCTATGCAACCGTGTCGAAATTTTCGTTGAGTATCGAATCTTCTTTCGAACGGAATTTTGCTTCCTATGGTGGAGCTAAGTGTTAGATAATTGTGACAAATTTATAATTTTACATTTGTTTTCTTACTTTTTGGCGGCTAGACACTAATTTTAAATTTTTTTTATTAATTTCATGCAGTTTAAACGTCGTGAATACTAAACACAAGCTCGAAAGGCTGGTTTCATTTATGAAAAGAAATACCAATACTCAGCACGATCTCTGATAACAAAATCGTAGAGCTATTGATAGTTTTAAATTATTTTAAATAGATTTGGTTCACAAACGTCTCTTTAGACAGTCCAAAGTTTTTAATAAATCTGTAGACAAATTTCTTAAATATGTGTTATGTCAAAATATATTCGAAAGACTACACTTAAACTCTCTTAAACATTTTCTACTCCAGGCCAGTTTACTAAGCTCTCATCCTCTGACGAATCGTTGAACCAGGGGCCTATTTCATAAAAGTGACAGGTGCGGCTATAAAATTTCACTGCCAGAATTGTCGTCAACATTTTTCCTGTTTCATATATGTACGTTTGTAGGCAACTGTGAAAATATTTGGAAAACAATAGTAATAATAGCCGTGTTTTTTTTTTACACGCATATACATCTACGCTTAACGTGTAAAAAAACAAGCACCGACAATTTTCATTTGAAAACAAGTAATTTTTATTTTATCGACAACTATTCATAAGCGCACAAAAAGTTTTTCGCTTACTGCTCCATACAAATTTTAAGCGCAGAAACGTATGCGTGTAAAAAAAACAAACACGCCTAACATGGAATATTGTCGACAATTGTCACTCTGACAAAATTGTCGCGACAATGGCGAAAAACCAAATAGCTCCGTCGGAAAGCTTTCACAGGAGAGTTTTGTAAATTTATTTATATGGTACTTGTGCGCATTTCATTACTTTTCAATAATTTGAATATTTCTTAAAACTAAAATAATGCAAATGCAATTATTACATATGATTTACATATAAATTTTATATGACTGGCGACAATTTTGTCAACGACAATTTTAAACCCCGACAATGACAATTTGTCACTTTTTGAATGGAATTTAAGAGGTGGTGACCATTTGTTTTATGAAACAAAACACCCATCAAACTGTCGAATTGTCACTGGCAACATGGAAAATGCCTGTCATTACAAAATTATCACTGTCGATTTAATTTGCACAAATTTACATACATATGTATAAGCACTAGGGTGGTCCAAAAATGCATGTGAAAAAGTAAAATCGGAATTTGTATGCTCTCATCCCCTAGAATTGTTCTATACCGAAAAAATATACCCTTTTTCATTTTGAAATCAAAAAATATTTGGAGATCTCTCAAAGCGCCCAAAGTTTTCCATGTATTTTATATGGGGGAAAAAACAACTTTTCGTAGAAATGGTATAGAATAGTTAGATAGTTAGATATCTATCTATCTATCTATCTATCTATCTATAGAATAGTTAGATAGATAGATATCTATCTATCTATCTATAGAATAGTTAAAAATCAATATTTTTCACCAGAAAACTGTTTACCTGCAGGAGATTCCCAATAATAATACACAATTGTTTATTTAAACATTTTTTCATCGCAATTATAATTTATAGGTCCGCCAAAAACCCCGAAAAGTGCAATGGGGCGACCAATAAAAAATCGTTAGTACTAAAAAATGGTTAAATATACAATTGGGGATTATTATTGAAAGTCTCTTGAAGAGAACCAGAGTTTTCCTATCGAAAAATATTGACTTTCAAGAATTCTATACCAATTCTACGAAAAATTTTATTTTTCCCATATAAAAATACATGGAAAACTTTGAGCGCTTTGAGCGACCTCTAAATATTTTTTGATTTCACAATAAAAAATAGGGGTATACTTTTTTCGATATAGAACAATCCTAGGGGGTGAGAGCATTACAATTCCACCTTTACTCTTTCTTGATCACCCTTACAATCACACTATTTAGGGTCAGTTTTTCAGTGCACGGCTGTAGTTTGAACTCAGTTTAAACGCCCGATCTGGCTGGTTTAAACTAAGATCAGCCAATCAAATGTGTTCAATTTAAACTCAGTTTACTTAATCTAAGTTTAAACTGGCTCTGAAAAACAGGCCCTTAGATTGCTCGATTTGTAAACAAAGCTTGTCTGCGGTGAAAAACATACTATTGTGAACAACCTAAACGAGCGAAATTCACAATAGCGTCATGATATGAAATGAAAATTCGTTCGATCAGCACTTTCGACCACAGTCGAAGATCGGCTGCAACTCATAATAGGGGCCAATATGTAACAGCAAAAATCCACCCGTTTTCTTAAATTTAAAGAATGTTAAATCTTTGTTATAATATAAGTCTTATACTATGTCTCCATTGTGACATTTAATGAAGATTTAGCAGTCTGACGAGATTTAACGTTAAATCTTTTGAGATTTACCATATAAAATTAAATCTCGCAAGGCAGTAGATTTACGTTAAATCTTCAATAATATTGATCAATAAATACAATTTGTTCGGTGTGGCAACAAATTCACATGCCATAAGTTAAATACAGTTTATATTTTCAATATACAGTTGCGGACAGTGAAATCTAGCCTATTAAAAAAACATGCATTTTCGTATTTTCAGGCGTTTTTATATCTTGGTTAGTTTTAAAGGTAAATTATTAATATTACTTTATTTACTTTATTATTTGGTATTATATTAATTTGGTCGTAATAAATTATTATTTTAAAAACTAAAAATTTATAAAAAAATGTTTTTTAATAATTTGATGCATATTTGATGCTTCTCCGCTTTCTATAAATATTTTATGCGCTGCGACGTAAAATTTATAAAATTCGGTAATGGTTCTGCTTCGATAACATTGCACCAAACATCCTCTAGAACTCAGTTCGACTCAAGAAATGTATTGGCAGTCATATCTGATAGCCAGATCTTTATGATATGCCAAAGGCCCACGATTGGATTTTCGGTTCCGTCTTATGAATAACAGGGTTTATTTCCCCAACTGCTCTTTAAAAGTTTTTCTTTCGGCAAATGTTGTTCTTTACCGCGTCGATAATTTTTCTTAAATTCGGGAAGATGATTCGGAATATGGTCCCATTCGTTACATTTTCCAGACTGTATAATATATACATATTTACCATAAATAAAAGGCCAATAATATGAAGAATTCACATAATGAAATTCCGCTCTGGTACCTTAATTTTATCTGTATTTCAATGTCCGCAACTGTATCTATAAAATCATACATAAGCGAACGCCAAATATTTAAAAATGTGAACGTCAAACATATCTCGTTGTGGCAATGGAGACGGTTGTGATTTAGCAACTGTATATATTAAATCTTAATAAATAAGTCTCTCAATGGAGACATAGCATTACAGTCTGTAAAAAATAAAATAAAAAAATAAATAAATTTTTTATAAAGTTTTTTTTTTAGAAAATAGCAAATAAATTGTAGCTTGAAAAACTTTCAAAATTTTAAAATCTAAACATCACTTATCCACTTTTGACCGCCAGTGTAGGTCAATTGTTAAAAGAAATATTTCTGCGGACAACCGGGAATTACTCCTGTAACAGAAAAAATCCATCATTTTCTGGAATATTAATTTAAAATATGTTTTTACCTTACATGAAAACTAAAAAAATATATACAACCGGGAATTACTCCTGTAACAGAAAAAATCCATCATTTTCTGAAATATTAATTTAAAATATGTTTTTACCTTACATGAAAACTAAAAAAATATGTACATACATATATGCACACAAATTTTTAAAGATAGCGGCCATGTTATTTACGTACTTACTTGCACTGGGTAACGAAATAATGCCATTTAGCCATTCAACATTATTATTATTATTTTTTAACCGAATTTTCGTTTCCCGAGCAGCTAACCATTTCTGCTTAAATTTGTGTTTGATTGAGGACATATTTTAACTCACATCTGTTATCCCTGTATCATATTTTGAATTGTAAAATTCTTGCTCCATAAACTGAAGCATACCATCAAATGTTGACTGAAACAATTGAAGGGTATCGCCGATATAAACGGGGCTAGGTCGCCGAAACAATAGCCCTTGGTCGGGTAAAACCCGAGTCATTCTGGTATGTAGAACCGGCTGTCATGGCTGTACATACCCTGATATAGGTGCGATCCTCAGAGGTGAAAACCGTATGGTAGTTGGCGACTTTAATGCGCACCACGATTTTTGGCATTCAAGCCTGTCAAATGATCGTAGGGGAATACACTTGGCTGAGAAGATAGACGATTCGACATTATGCACAATGAACGACGACGCTCCCACCAGGATTATGGGCAGCTGCGGCAGCTAGCCAGAACTAACAATAGTCAGCGCTGGTCTGATAAACAGCATATCATGGCGACCTATGCTGACTTTAGCATCAGACCAACTGCCCATAGTCATCTCGATTGATAAACCTGCCGACTTTGTTTCCGCCGATCACCGGACCTATGTCAACTTTTCCAAAGCTGACTGGAAAGGCTTGGCGGATGTTACTGAAAGCGCCTTTACTGCCCTAACCGCACCAACCGACGTTCACGTAGGTGAGCGTAAATTCCGAAGGGTTGTCACTGCTGCTGCAGCTCGCTTCTCGCCAGCGGGATGTATCTCGGACCTCCGTCCGATTTTCCTGCTGAAGCGGCTGTCCTAGCCGACGAGCGAGACAACCTTCGTCAAGCCGATCCCGGAAATCCCCGTATCCGTATCTCAACGCGGAGATTCGGCAACTAGTGAACGTACATAAGCGGAAGAAGTGGGAAGAGCATCTGAAGACTTGTAACTTCACCTCTGGTGTGAGTAAGCTTTGGTCAACCGTGAGGTCACTGTCCAATCCGACGAAGCATGACGACAGGGTCGTAATTTCTTTCGGCGTCCACGCTTCGTCGGACCCGGAGCGATGCGCGAGCTATTTTAGCCGGCAGCTCATACTGCATCCTCCGGTAGACAAAGCCAAGCGTCGAGTGACCAGAAGTCTGCACAAACTGCCAACAACTTGTGCCCCCCTTGCTTTCACTTGCGGTGAAGTTCAAGTGGCCATCTGGAAGGCGAAAGCCTCCAAAGCCCTGGGTCCCGACGGAATATGCATGTTGAAGCTGAAAAATTTGGGTCCTGCGGGAGTAGCGTACCTAACGGAGGTCCTCAATTTGTCAATGGCCACTCTCATCATCCCAGACATCTGGAAGGTGGGAAAGTGCTCCCACTGCTCAAACCGGGGAAACCAGCCAACGAAGGAGATTCTTATCGACCGATAACACTCCTTTCCCCGGTAGCGAAGACACAAGAGGCCTTGCTGCTCCCGTACTTCACGAACCACCTGACCCCAGCGAAGCATCAGTATGGTTTCCGTAAAGTGTACAGTACAACAACAGCACTTAACGCCATAAACACTCGGATAACGTGGCCTAAACCTTAACCGTCCCAGTGAGAGAAATTTTCTAGTAGCGTTGGACCTGTCAAAGGCGTTTGACACCGTCAGCCATTCCACGCTTCTAGAAGATATAGGGGCTTCCTCTCTCCCACAGAGGTTCAAACGGTTNGCCTTGCTGCTCCCGTACTTCACGAACCACCTGACCCCAGCGAAGCATCAGTATGGTTTCCGTAAAGTGTACAGTACAACAACAGCACTTAACGCCATAAACACTCGGATAACGTGGCCTAAACCTTAACCGTCCCAGTGAGAGAAATTTTCTAGTAGCGTTGGACCTGTCAAAGGCGTTTGACACCGTCAGCCATTCCACGCTTCTAGAAGATATAGGGGCTTCCTCTCTCCCACAGAGGTTCAAACGGTTGTCGGCAAATTATCTGTGTGGTCGACACTCGTCGGTAATGTTTAGAGACAAATCGAGCAAACTCCAGAAAATAAAACAGGGGATCCCACAGGGTGGTGTCCTTTCTCCGTTACTGTTTAACTTTTATATTTTAAAGCTCCCTCAACCACCAGAGGGAGTCTCGATTTTCTCTTACGCCGACGATGACTTGTGTTCGAAAGTAAACGGGTATCTCTCCGAGCTTTCTTGCTTTTTCACTGCAAAGAGCCTAGCCCTCACCCCTGCGAAATCCTCAGCGATCTTGTTCACCACCTGGACGAAGGAGTTCAGGCTACCACTGGGAATTCACGTCGACGACACACCAATTCCGACGGTGAACAACCCCAAAATACTCGGAGTACCCTTCGATAGTCTGCTATCCTTCTCTGCGCACGCAACCGCTATTGTCAAAAAAGTACAGAGCCGCAACAAGGACCTCAAGTCGCTAGCCGGCAGTACTTGGGGCAAAGACAAAGAAACGTTGCTGGCAACATACAAGGCAATAGGCCGGCCGGTTTTTAATTACGCAGCTCCCCGTTAAGGAGCATAACATAATGCTCTGCAAGCAGTTTCTGGTTGGGAGTCACAGACGTGGCCACCCAAATAGACAACCCAGGCACGTCAGGAGGCATCTCTACGAACTGACGGGCGAAGTCCAGAGGTTCATTAAGCAGCCTCTGAACCCGTCAGCATATCGCCGGGCCCTGAACGTCATTCAAAGGGAGTCAGTATCGAGTTATGTAGACTCCAGACCTGTGAATGCCGTTCTTGGCACACAGCCACCGGACATTGACGAGACGGAGCTTCATCTTCCTCGGGAGACAAGAACCATAATAGCCTAACTTCGCTCTGGCTACTGCAGCACGTTAAACTCATACCTGAGTAGAACCGACCCTATTGAGGCTGCACGCTTCTTAGGGCTGCCGTTAGTGGAACTTGATGACAACGACTGAGATATTAACCGATCTGGGCGGGGTTATTGTAGCCGCTACAACAACAACAATAAAGAAACGTTGTTGGCAACATACAAAACAATTGGCCGGCCGGTTCTAAATTATGCAGCTACAGACTTGTCAGAACGCCGCTCTCCGGACAGCGACAGGGTGCCTTCTTATGCCGTCTGAGCACCACATACCCAGCGAGGGCCGAATGCTCCACGTAAGGGAGCACATCAAAATACTCCGTAAGCAGTTTCAGGTGGGGTGCCACAGAAATGAACACCCTAACAAACCCTTGTTAGAAGAGGAGCCTCCGCGCAGGCACGTCAAGGGGCACCTATCCATATATAAGGACTCGGCCCAGACATACATAGATCAACCACTGGACCCGACGACGTACCGACGAGCGATCAACGACATTCGTAGGGAGTCGGGCACCACCTACCACGACTCCCGGCCTATGAATGCCGTGATCGGAGCCCAATCACCCACCACCTGTAGCAGGGACGGGGCTTCAACTGACAAGAGAGACCTGTGTTACCCTGACCCAGTTACGGTCTGGATACTGTAGCCGCCTCAACAGCTACCTGTCCAGACTCGACACCAAGGTCCAGCATGTGGAGACTCCCCGCTCGACACCAACTACCTCTTCACATTCCAGCCGAATCCCACTCAACTAACACCCCTCTCCCTTTAATCCGACCCTATTTAAACAGCCCGTAGTTGAGCTTGACGACAATGATTGAAGGATAATCAAATGTTGACTCATTACCACTTTGCGTGACGGTATACAAGTCGTTCCGAGTCACAAACCTCAACTCAGAAGTCCCTGTCAACAAAATAATACAAAATTATGTCAGCAATTGCAGATAGCAACAATAAAAAATCTTTTAAAAACATGGGGCGGTTTTAGGGGGCTGTTTTTTAACTCACTTCTAGACTAAGTACTTCATATCGCACAATTATTTTCACTGCTTTTCTAACGATTTATTCCACTTAATTATTCAGCTTAATACATAAAACCAGGCTAAAATTTAGATGGAAATTGTAATGTTAAATAAAGTGCATACCTGTCTTAATAGAATCCATCACAAATAAAACTATGAAATTGGTTTTGCTACTCGTATCGGTACTTTTGGATATGAAGATATTCCGTATAAACTGGATTAATTTTTTCAAGTAATAAATTAATCATCCTGTACGTTGGGCCGTGCATACGCCGCACAGTGTTCTATTTTTGAAATAAAGGGACAAAATCAAACGATAAGAGATAGCAAAATAAATGTAAAGGTGTTTTAAAGCTTTTCAGATGGGGAGTTCAGGAAAAATTAGCTCGTGTTAGCCTTTAACACGAACAGTATGCAATGAAGTCTTTAAAAAGTTTTAAACCGATACTTTTGCTGATCTCACATCAAGGACTTCATTTCCTTTGTCGCAAGAATCGAAAAAGCACTTCATTTTAAATTGTTTTTAAAAAGTTTGTTACAAGCTGTTTTTAAGTTAAAAAAAGACAAAAAATCAAAAATATTTCTTTATTGAAAGTAATTTTAAAGGTCTGATAAAATGAAAAAAATTACCTTGACATCAATACCGACCTTTAAAAGAAAAGTGTTTGGATTTTTATTTTTTTTGACTTAAGAACAGCGAGGAATGAACTTAAAAAAAAAAATTAAATCGATTTTTTGATTTTTTCGGCTATGAAAATTGATTCCCTGACGCAAGAAGAGCAAAAATATCTGTTCAAAAAGTTCATTTCACACTGGTTTCAGGAAAAAAAATTAACATTACACTGGCGCTCAAAACCGAGTGCATGTACGACCTTTTATTCCTTACAGTAACATACGTCTGATTTCGCTTGGAATATCACCCCATTATAATTTTACTCGCCTCCAAAGCTCTTGCATGTTACTCTGAGATCGCTTGTGCTATACTAATCCTCTTGACCACAGCGCTCAATTTTTCGATGGCATTGATGTCTGAGATTAGTGCTGGCCACTGCATTACGTGAAAATTTTGCTCGAGCAGCCGACAGTGTCGAATATTTTCAAAATCCTGTGGACCTCCGTCCTGCTGGCAAACAACTTCTTCCTCAGGGTATGCGCTTTTGTCTACAAAGTCCGGCAAATTGTTTGGAATTGGGATGATAAGTTTGTGGAATGTGGTAAAAAAGCAAAAGAAAAGTAGTCAAAACTGGTAAAAATGTTGATGTGCTATCTTTTGTCGCGCGATGTATATGTAAATCATCTCGCATTATAATAGCTTTGTACTTTATTTTTACAGCCCGATTCTGTGCGCTTGATGAATTGAAAATCTTTATAATTTGTCAATTTTTCTAGCACAGAAATCAAAAGCTCTTTTCTTGATAAATTATCATATATGTAATACTTCTATATTGGCAGTAAGCTAACTTCTCAATGTGTAAGCATTCCGAAATCAAAGCGAGATAATCTAGTACCGTTTTTGTCAATGTAATGTGTACTTGAGTGCCGTTTTTGTATATGTGTTCCTTTTCTTTCGTACGTGTTTATTGATATATCTGTACTGTAGTTTTTTCGGACGGTACTAGCTCTTACTGCCAATATAGGAGTATTACATATATGTAAATTATCAAGATTTGAAAAAGCTATTGACAAATTGAAATTTCATGTGAAATGTATAAATCAAGGCGTATTTAACAAGGTGGTGTTGGCCGTATATAAGTAAAAAATTACACTAACAAATTATACGCTGATGTCCATACTGTCATTGGTATGAGTTACAACAAACACATCATTTTGACGTAATGGCCTCCACGGCGAAAAACTCAGCTGTCGCCCCAACACCACCTTGTTTAATACACCTTGGTATAAATTTTGTATATTAATAAACTTGTTTCTAACAACTAAATACTCCATGTGCCGGCATTTGAACCTGCGACACACGGAATTATAGTCGACATCTTTACCTACTCGGCTACGGCAGTCAAAAGCTTGTTTGCTTTCAAATTCATATTTTTCATAAGTGACAATGAAATCAGTTCCACTCGTGTGGAAATCGTACAAAGCTCAATAAAAATATTAAAAATAAAATGTTAACAAGCCACAATAACATTGACAAATACAGCTTTTTGTTTTATAAATATTGACACAGAATGCGAAGGGAGCTTTTATTTGATAAAAATCTTGATAAAATTTCTTTACAAAAAATTTATCAAGAAAACACAGAATTGGGCGGTTAATCAACCTATATGAGTTATAATGTAGTTATTAATTGCGCAGTCCTATTGCAAAATGTGTAAATACAAATATGTTTTAAAAGTATCCCAGTAGATAATTGCAGGAGTTAAAAGGCCTTCCGAAAGGCCTTCCTGAGAGTCAACAGGCCTTCCACTTTACATTCTTTTCTCCTTTCTTTTTTTGTATGGAGTGGTACAAATTGAAGGGCTTCTTCTATCGCTACCCATAGAACGCCTTCCAGAAGGGCTTTTATAGGACGTACTTCAGAAGGCCTTTTTGGTGAGTTCTTTTAAAGTTGCTTCTATAATTTACAAAAATCATACATCTTTGAAGTATTTGCTTAAGGTTTATATCAAATATGTGTTATTGCAACTTATAGCCTACGTTTCTTTATACATTCCAGATGATCCTATTTCACAGCCAGAATAAACAGAATGCGTTTAAAATATACGTTCATCAGGAACGTTCTAAAGAATAACACAAAAAAGTTTATTCCAAACGTTCAGAATGAATAGAGAAATGCAGCGAAAATGTTTATTGAAATTCATTTGTAATTGTAAATGAATAAACCCTTCTAGAAGACATGCAAGGAAGCACTTTTTTCATCCCTTCTTGGGTAGACCTCTTAGAATAGCTTCACTTAAGAAGGCTTATTTAAATTCTCGTATAAGATATGTACGTAAAATTGTTTGTTATAAGTTATTGGTGTTATTTATTATTACCCTGAAGGTATTATATTCTTTTTTGGTTTTACACCAACAACCACCAACAAGATGTCATTGTTAAAATACAAAAATTTGTTATGTCGATTTCATGAATTTTATATACATACAAAAAAGTTCGCGATTTTGGGCGATTTTCTTTAAAGATATTGCGCTTTTTTATACCCGAGTGCACTTGTGCACAAGGGTATTATAACTTTGTTCACATAACGGTTGTTTGTAACAGGCAAAACGAATCGAGATAGATATAGACAAATGTATACATAAATGATCAGAATGAAAAGAGAAATCGATNTCCGTCTGTGCACACGATAACTCGAGTAAAAATTAATATATCTTAACTAACCTTGGTACGTGTACTTCTTTTGGGCGTAGGAGGGATGGTATTGAAAATGGGAAAAATTGGACAATAACCACGCCTACCTCCCATATAACGGTAATTTTCAGAAATACGAAAACTGCGATATTTTAGTAACTACTGAAGATTATTCACTCAAAATTGATATTTACAATAATTTTTAGACGAAAAATAAGAATATTATAAATTTTTGAAAAATGGGCGTAGCCACGCCCACTTATGGTTACATGTGTATATCTTGGCAACCGCTGCACCGATTTCTTCCAAACTTGGCACAGTTATTGGCCTTGGTACGGGATACCAAATGGAGTAATACGAAATCTTCGATAAATCAGTAAATATTAAACCTAATTTATTCAAAATTGATGCTTGCAACAATCCTTTACCAAGAAATACGCTTATGATAAAATTTCGGAAAATGGGCGTGGCACCGCCCACTTATGATCACATATATATATATCGGTAACCGTTCAACCAATTAGTACCAAACTCGGTATTTTTATTGTGCTTGCCACATAAAAGCAAAACGTTGAAAATTATTGAAATCGGACTAAAATTACGGCCGCTTTTTATATAACGGTAAATTTCTGAAATGCTTGAAACTGCAATATTTCGAAATTTAAGGACGCTAATTTACTCAAAATTGATACACCCCGGCTAACCATCTAGCGGTAGGTTTCGGAAAGGTGAAAAAACATTTATTTAATATTTGCACCGGGTATTTAATGTTCGGCTCCGCCCGAACTTAGACTTTCTTACTTGTTATTTAAACAATCACCAGGGTGTGACGTCACTCTAGCTGACCCACCCACTAAATTTCGTCGAACACTGGTAGATATTATTCAGGAGTTAGGTGCAATTTAGGTGTTTTTAAGAGCCACCAAAATTAATTTCGGTGCAAACTCGGTTTCAGAAATATTCGTAAAAATAAATAATATCTACCAGTGTTGACGAATTTTTATTTTTTATTTTTAAATTCTTAATTCAGTTTTCTTTTTTTTAAATTTATTTTTATTTTTTTTTAATTTATTTTTTATTTCAGTCTTGGAATACAAATTATTCTTACAGACTACTCAGCTAACACTAATAAGTGCTACTAATACGTCAAAAATAACAAATGTTAAATACATTAAGTTCAAAAGAGCTAAGATTACATAAATCACTAGTGGTGTGGCGTAGAGAAAAATGTTCGCAGATGTGTGACTAAGGTAGGGCTTGATTGAGTGAAATCGATATCTAAAGCATTGGAGACTAAGGTAAGTTCAGCACAGGTTCTAGAAATCGGAACGTTGGCACCATAACTGCTTCTAGAGAAACCTATTTTAAAGAAATCCCAATGGCAGGGGATTCTAGAGGGAATATTAAATGCAATCTTTTCTAGAAGAAAAGGACAGTCAATTGAGCCTATTATGATGTTAACGACAAGCGTGCAGGCTAAAATTAATCTTCTGTTATCCAGTGTGGGAAGATTGATTAGTTGGCAACGAGAATTGTAAGAAGGTTACATCGAGTACGAGCGCGAAAGAATGTAATCGACATGACTATTGAATGCAAGTTTGGAATCAAAGACAACGGTCCTTCAAAGCAGCGCCTATCAGTTAAATACAAAAAGGTTGACTAACATTCAAAAGAGATCAACTTCAGCAGGAGTAAACGATGTGATATTTTGTCGAAAATTCAGTGTAGATGGTATCCACCTGAGCCTTGTTTTCAAAAGCAGATAGGCAGTAATCACTGAAAATAGCCAGTTTTGTGACTGTTGAGCGATTGGCGACGAAACCATGCTGGTTTGTAGAAACGATGCTTACAGTTTACAACAATCTCAAATAATTGGGAGACTGAAGATATCTTTGATATCGGTCCGTGGTTGCGGGTATCATTTTCATACCCATTTTTAAAGATAGGGGTTACAGACCTTTGTTTCCAGTAGTCCACAAATATTCCTGAGGTCAGAGAATGATTGAAGATAAAAGTAAGAGGCTCAGCTAGATATAGACAGTTTTTCAACAGAAAGGCCAAGAAACCATATACATCGCTTTGTGAAGATCGCTTAAGATCACCAATTCCTTTAATAACGTCCTCAGAAGAAATGGTTAACGAACCAAAATTCAGCGAAGTGTCACTAGGGGAGCTAGAGTCCGTTATATCCGAGTTTCTCCTATTCAGATCAATAAAAAATTTCCGAACAACACCACTCTGTACCTGCCAAAATCAAGAATGATAGAATACAAGATTGCGCCAATCGAGCTGAGAGCAACTGGCCGTGACGTCAAAATATACCAGAATGAGAGAGCAAGACGAACTCGACAAGAAAAAGAAGAAGCATCGAACAAAAGGCAGTATTGCCAAGTTTTGAATTTGAAAAGCACCAAATTTTTATTGGTGTATTTTATGGACTTTATATGAATACATAATTTATTGTAAGGATGCCGATTCAAATTAATAAAAATCAATGTTTCTTGCACAACGGTCGATTTCTTATGGCATAATTGAAAGTGCTGCACATATTTCGTTGTCGCTTATGATTGTCAATGTGCCTTGATTTTGTTAAAATTTTTGTAAAATTCATTAGCTCACTTACGATTGCTATACATTTTGCTTCCGTTTTTTTAAGATTTTCTAATTTGAAGTCTTCAAACTAAAAACAAAAGCACCAAAAACGCACCAAGGACACAACTCAAAAATTTTCGCGTTTTGAATACCCACTAAATTTGGTGCGAAAAGCATCAAGTCGGCAACAGTGAATGTAAACAAAAGTATATTATGACGTCAGCGATTGGGTGGATGCTGTCAAATGGACGAAGAGAGGGTTAGCGGTCCGCGAATGGCGCGACCTTCATTTTCTGGATCGTGTGCCAAAATGTACAAATCGAGTGATCCCTGCTTAAGATGAAGACAAACATAATGAGCTCCGAAAACGTTAAAATTTAAAGCTAACATAAGTGCATAGTATACATTAGGTTGTATCTGGAGATTTTTGCAAATTATTTGTAAATTTATACACACTTATATAAGAAAATCGTACCTGCTTTTGAAAGAAGTAGTATTTATATCTAGTATTGCAGGAATATGTATATAGCATTCTGTGGAAACATATGTATGTAAGTTAACTACATACATATCGTCGATATTTTTGAAAAAACCGCCTAAATCACCATTGTGACAAAAATGAGATTTGGTAACCTTGAACTCCAGGCATCGAGATTATGCATAACAATCGTAAAATCGTTATTAAAACAGCAGATTTGTAAAATAATAGCTAGAGAAAATACTGCCTATCAAGGCAATGCCTTCAAACCCGTTTTTTTCGATCTCCTGTAAAATTTGAGTGCCGTAAGATAGACGGTTTTGTCAAAACATCGACGATATGTATGTATATCTTTACATATGTACATATGTACGCTCTTAAGACGAATGCATAGGAAATTTAAATTTTTTTAACGTTGCTAGAGCACTTTTAAATTTATGTCTTTAACGCACTGCAGAGAGTTTCACGCTGTAAAACGACAACATTTGACTAAGGGCCGTTCAATATCCGGTTAACACAAACCGGAGGTAAAATGTCGATACAGACGTTTAACTGGGGGGTAGTGATAACCAGACATTGAAAAACCCGCCGTAAGGGTTGTTGTCGCTATCTCTGGTTAACACTAACCTCCAGTTAAACATCGTTATCGACGTCACCTACTCTCTGTTATATGTATAGCAGTAGCGCTCTATAAGCAAACGGCTCCTATAAAGATTTTATCTTGTTGCTTCAGATAGAAAAGTTCTTTAAATGTACACCCTTATTCTAGATCCCGAATTTTCGTAATTCGTAGCTGCGTTACGAAAAACTAAAAATCGACATGCTGCAACCCATCCGGAAAACTGTACGGTGACAGGTAATAAGGTCAATGGAAATAATGTCAATTGACTTTATTTCCCACCCTGGTGCGAAATAAAGTCAATTGACATTATTACCTTTTCAAAAGCGAAATAAAGTCAACAAAAATTTGGAAATAAAGTCATTGACGCTATTTCCTCATTCAAATGGAAATAGCGTCAACAATGNGCATCCCTGCTTCCAATAACTTACAAATATAAAAATGTGAAATATCGAGGGCTTGAATTCATTAATACCCTCTATCTGCAATTTGCACAAAAACTAATTTGTGATTTTAGAAACCATCTGGGACTTATTACCTGTCGTTATATAAGGTAACATTAATATCACTGATGACAGTTAAAGCTTAGGTGGATTTTTATATCAGAATCCCATCTTTGTGAAAAGTGTGCAGATAGGGGGTATTATTGAATATAAACCCTCGATGTTTAAAATATATAAAAATTTTATTTCAACGTATACAAAAAATAAATCTACCTGCGTTACAGCACGTTGTGAGAAGGGGAAGGGGGGGCCGGGGGGGCCGCGGCGTAGCGTGACGTGGTGTGCGCGCCGGTCGCGCTGGGAACGCGAGCGCGACGCGCGCGGTGTGGCGCGCTGACGCGGGCCGCCGCGAAGCTAAGCAAATTTAATGTTTGAAAGAGAAATAACGTCAATTGATTTTATTTCGTTTTTAAAAAGGTAATAATGTACCACCAGGGTGGGAAATAAAGTCAATTGACCTTATTTCCGTTGATCTTATTACCTGTCACCAAACTGTACAGCATTGCCAGCTATCAGTTGTTTTTCGAAGTCAGCTGTATGAAGGAAAACAAAGTGGAGAGGAATTAAAAAAACACTCATCATGTGCTTGTTTATAGAAAAATTACATATTTTGAGGAAAATTATGGATTCTGATGCATTTGCAATTATAGCAGCGGAGTAAGAGCGCGCTATGGCAATGGATTCACAAAGGTATGCGGAGCTGTCGAGTATAGAAACCATGGGCGCATCTATGTCAGCTTATGGTTGAATTGTTGAGCCACAAGCTCTTTTCTGTGTTGCCGGAGAAGAGGGTGGAAGCCCCTCTACTACTGTGAAAGGTATACAACATTTATTGTGCATATAACTCCGGCTACGCCATCCACTGTATCTTTGCGCAGAACCCACATCGAAATTTACAAAAAAAATGCATGGTTCAAACCGAATTTATTAATAAACTAGAACTAGAAATTTGGAACCTTTATTTTAAATTAAAGTTCAATCCTTTGACTACACGCATATGTTAAAGCTTTTAGGTTCAGGTAATGCGTTTGGATACAACAATCCAAAATCATTGTACAATTAACTAAATCGTTCCCAAGTTTCTCGATAAGGGTCAAAGCAACATCGCAAAAATATAGAAAAAAGGTTTTTTCTTAACAGCGGTCGCCCCTCGGCAGGCCACGGCAAAACTCCGAGTGTATTTCTGCCATGAAAAACAGCTTCTCATAAAAATACAATCGCCCCTTTGTGTGACAACATCAAGGCGCAGGAGAAGCTCAGCCAAGCACTAACATATGTGTAAGCGCCAATCTATTATTATTATTAACGCCAGGTAACGTCACGTCAGATAATTCAGCTGTTTGAACATAAAACAGAAAGATTTGTTCATTTAAAAACTTGGAAAATTAACCTTAAACATTTCCAATATTACTACAAAAACTTTTATACAAATAATAATAATAGATTGGCGCTTACACATATGTTAGTGTTTGGCCGAGCTTCTCCTCCGTTTTGTGGCGCGCGCTTTGATACTCTCACACAAAGGGGAGGGACCTACAGTTTTACGCAGTTTCCGAACGGTAATTGTATTTTTTATGAGAAGCTGTTTTCATGGCAGAAATACTCTCGGAGGTTTGCTATTGCCTGCCGAGGGGTGGCCGCTGTTAGAAAAAACTTTTTTTTTGTTTTTTTTTTTTGTATGTTAACAAAGTAACACTTTTTAACTTGCTCTGTATATATGTACGTAAGTATGTTTGTTAAGGGCAAATCTTGCAAAAAATTTTTGACTGATTTCCCGATGACAATGCAATACGAAAGATGAGTTAATCCGATAGATGGCGCAGGAGTCGAGATATTTGCAAAACCAGTATTTATAGTCCGATTTGGTTCATATTTAGAACGTATATTAACTATATGAATGGGAATAACTCCACTAACAAAGTTGCCGATAGGTGGCGCACGTGTCGATATATTTGCTAGACCAGCAGCCGGATTCCAGCATTCGCTATCGCTAATTTTGATCGCTAAATATCTCCAAATAATAGCAGGCGCGCCTAACAACAGGCAACATCTAGTTACATGCCCCTCACAGTGTTGGCATTTTTGGTACAATTGTACTTTATTGATACGACTTCGTTTACAGTATACTTTCCTACTACGCAGTAGTTTTTAGTACAATTTTTTTAAGAAAACTAAAAATATATGGCTCTGAAAATTCACAGCGTGAAATTTTTTTGTTCTCTTTTTGTTTTCGCCTTTCGTATTTGCCTTTGTAAGTTTTGAAAAATTTTAAAAATTACTTGAACGAACCATTATAATACAGCTAAGGTCTGCTACCAGCTTTACATTCCTATGCAAATTCTGAAAGAATATTTTCTATACTAAACTTTATTATAACAAAATGTTGATATCAGTTTCATATAGAAACAAAGTACATATTCGTTAATTAAAACAAAAGACAAATATAATGGCCCGTAGTCATAGTCAAAATAAAGTCGACTTTAAAGTTAGTTGCAGCTTTTTGACATAATTTTCAATGGGATATCTGTCAAAAAAGCTGCAACTAACTTTAAAGTCGACTTTATTTTGACTATGACTACGGGCCAATAACTTTACGGCACTCAAATATTGATAAGATTTTATTATTTATTTTATTTTATTTTTTTAATTTTATTTATCGTCACTAGAGACGAATAAAGGCGCGCTAGTGTTTCGACGGCGAAAAAAGACGCATAAAAAAATTATACGAAAAAAGGCTCTTAACAAAAACTTCGGCGAAGAAAGACGCGTAATCATAGATTTATACTTGGCCAAGGACTGTCACTTCAGCATTATTCGCCAAAAAGTATTTACGGAATGTACATACTATTACAACCGCAAACATAGTTGACCGCGAAAATAAGTTTACGCGTCCTTCTTCGCCGTCAAATATTTTAACGCGTCCTTCTTCGCCGTCAAATATTTTAACGCGTCTTTCTTCGCCGTCAACTATGTTAAGAGTCTTTCTTCGCTGAAGTTTGTTTTATGCGCCTTTTTTCGCGGTCAACTTTCGAGCTCGCGCCTTTATTCATGTCTAGTGACGTTATAAGAATGTATTTTGTCCTTAACAAAAACTGTATAAATCCAAGTTTAAATCTTTGTGCAACATTAAAAAAAATCGACAAGCTTTCGTACAAAGTTCGAAGTATTCAATTTTAGTATAGTGAATTGCAAGCTTAAAGTAGCTGGGACTTACCGCCGATTTTTGGCAATTCTTTTTTTTTTTTTGTTGACGATGTCAGTCATTTTTTTCATTTAGTTAATTTTTTATATGGAGAAAATGAGCAACACCTTCATTCAAAAAAATCTTAAAAAACTTTGTTGTATTCAAACTGAATGGGCTACAAAACTGCATACTCAAAATATTTTTAGGAAATCTAAATAAAAAGCTCGGAATTTTTACGAAAGTATATTGATTTTTTTTAATGTTGCACAAAGATTCAACCTTGGATTTGTAGGGCTTTTTTTTATAAGCTTTTATTTAACTTGGTCATCCCGCGCAAATCGCGGAAATTTCCAATCGATTTTAAACTGACTTCCCGACAAGTTAGAGACTGGAAATTTTCAGCATAGTTCCAATCACGATGACAATGCAATTTAAAATATAAATGAATTCCCCATATGGTCCAGGGGTCTTGATTCAAAGGCGGTAAAAAAATAGTAAGATTTATGGCTAACAGAGCGTAATTTGCCAAAGAACGTAAAACCACTATAAAATTGTTAAAGCTGTCGGCGATAGTGTAGCAAAGCTACTTGTGGCAAATTCTGATATCAACCTAGTCTAGATATGAACCTCGTTGTAAGAATTAGAAGACTCCAGATGTCGCCCCGACAGAAGAAGTTAAATATTGCGCCTAAATATATGCCAGGCTACAACGGAAATGGACGACACGCCATTTCTTTAAATAAAATTAACTGCTGCTATATGTACATATGTATGTTTATACAAACCATAAGCAAACATTTTGCTTGCCAAATCTTTTGTCCTCTTTCATTGCAAGTTGAATTATTTTAATATCTATTGCAAAATTTTGTACATAAAATGAAATAACACTTTTTAATATACAACGCTTTTATAAATGGACTAAAAATTATAAAATAAAATAATGTAAAAAAAATATTTTTTAAAAACAAGCTTTTATTTAACATGTACAATCAAAGGAATAAAATAAAGTAGTGTAACAAAAGATTTTTTAGCAAGAAAATTTTGTCAAAACTGCACTAAAATGAATAAAATAAAATAAGTTAAGGTCTCGTTAAAGTTACTAAAAGCCATTTAGTGAAAGGAGTTATTCAAACTCTAATGAAAATTACTAACAATTTGTACTAATTTACTTCGTTTTTAAAAAAGCTTGTCGCGCGAATAGCAAACCGACATTTAAATATCTGCATACATACATACCTAACCAATTATGCATGTAAGCTGAATTTGCCGACAAGCTTTTTTGAAAACGAAGTAAATTAGTACAAATTGTTACTAATTTTCATTAGAGTTTGAATAACTCCTTTCACTTAATGGCTTTTAGTAACTTTAACGAGACCTTAACTTATTTTATTTTATTCATTTTAGTGCAGTTTTGACAAAATTTTCTTGCTAAAAAATCTTTTGCTACACTACTTTATTTTATTCCTTTGATTGTACATGTTAAATAAAAGCTTGTTTTTAAAAAATATTTTTTTTTACATTATTTTTTTTAAGTATAAACCGTATTTTTATTAAAAAAAAACACATAATATTAAATAATATTAAGATAAATGGTCAAATCTGGTCAACATGTGAGTGTCGTAAAGTTTTGGTAAGCACTTGAAATGCTATTAAAATGTCAAAATTTTTTACCGAATCCAAAAAGATGTTTCTTTTGTCCATTAATAATAACTTAAAAATACTTTCTGTTAAGAAGTTTACTTGAAAATATGTGTATACATATTTATGTTAAATGAAGTACATGTGTACGTGGAATCAATTTATAAAAGTGTAAAATACGTAAATGTGTGTACATAAACAAGAAAACTTTCTCATGAATACTCATGAATCATTGGTCTTGAAGGGAATGTACTAAGCAAATATATGAGCAAATTAAAAAGTTGATACAACTTATAGTCGAAGAGTACAGTTTTCGTATAGATTTCGCATTGAATGAAAAATTTCATTTCCCAACACTGGCCTCTCATACTGCCAGCTTTGGTTGATTACTCATTGCATCCGTTACTTTTCTATGTTGCGTGCTTTTAGGCGCAAAAGAATAAATTGTATCAGTGCATTTCACAGTCTTATTTATAGATAATGAAAAAAATGCTTGGACTTCCACTTTGAAAACCCCGCGCAATATACCTTTTGGTTATTTCAGCAAATTTTTCGTATTGCTCTGCACTCTAAAAAAATTTTGTTTAAATTCCCGCATATTAAGATAGGTAACCAGTTTCCTCTCTTAATGACTGCAAATTTACACACCGTGTTAATTAAATTAAAAACTGCTTGCTTACTTTTACTTATCATATGTGTTTCGTAGAACAAATTTCAAATTTGTTTTTTGAGTTCTAAAAATTTATTGTTCACAATTTCACAGTTTACACATAAAAAATGTTTAAAATTTCCTCTAACAAATTGTTTAAGTTTACGCATATAAAGAGGTAACCAGTTTCTTCTCCTAGTGTCTGCAAAATTAAACACTGTCTGTTTACTTTTACATGACAAATTTGTCACGTAGAGAAAAACTACACACAAACTGTTTAAAGATGAGTAAATATTAGCACTTAGCATTAGCGCACACAAGGGGTGGGTTTTGGGGTTCAAACCCCCTCCCCCAAAGCTCATAACCTCAATTACAAACTGTATCTTAAAGCTTAGAATCCAGCTCTCAAGAAAAACGAAAAATTCTTACAAAATGACGCACAAGAAGTGGAAAAGAAATTTTCTTCTATCAAAATTTCTTAAATCAGTTTGCAGCTCTCAAGAAAACCACAAGAAATATTTCTTATTATTTCTGTTGCTTGAAAAAGCTAATTTTCTTGGAGAAATAAATAAAAGAGCATTTTTTTCTTGAGAGCTGCAAACTGATTTAAGAAATTTTGATAGAAGAAAATTTCTTTTCCATTTCTTGTGCGTCATTTTGTAAGAATTTTTCGTTTTTCTTGAGAGCTCTTTAAAGTTTACCTGCGAATGAAAACATTGTCCTAAAAATATGCAATGCATACTCACTTACTGTTGCTTTTTACACTTTACAGCCTAAAAAAGTTAACGACTGATATGTACTTATTAAGCATTCGAAGATTTAATTTGCTAGCTTAGAATTCGTTGCACCTAAATGAGCTACATGATTAAAATACAAGTTCAGTTAAGTTTAAGAAATCGACGAAAAGTGTAAAAATTTCATGGAATTATTTAATTTATTTATATTAAAATTCTGTTGTAAAATTTTGTACTACTTTTGAAAGTTGAGTGCATCTTGTGTTTATAGAACTTTTTATTAAACAAGTAATTTTTAAGAAAAATGCAAAACCGACATCGATTCTCATATACAAATTTAGGAGTACCGTTAATTTTTTCATGATTCAATGATCGGATATAAACCAAATTACGGAACTACCCTTAAGGTACCATTTTTCCGGTAAAAAAAAAGAATTATTATAATCGGTTCACGCGGTCCAAAGTTATGTGGTGGCATATATAAAAGAAGAAAAAATACTCCGAAGAATTGATAACCTCCCCTTTTTTGAAGCCGGTTGAAAATGTTTGAGTTCTTTGCAAATTTTATGTAAATAAAATGCAGTTTATGAAACTTTAAAAAGTTTATTTATTTATTACATACTGTACATAAAACTTGCATAAATGTATTTTAAAGAACGTATTATCTGAAGCGAATTTTCATTATTTTCTGATGATATATATTTAGAAGTATAAGCCCCGTTCTCTGTCAACAAATTTGCAACTTAGAAAAACGGAACTACGATCGAAATGTAGAGTAGGTAGGTATAATCGTAAATTTCGAAGATTGATCGAAACGAAACGGAACGCAGAATACCAAAGTTTCCAAACCGAAAAAATTTCGATTCGAGTCGAAATGCAGAATAGGGCTGGTTAACTCATTTAATCTAATTTTTTTTATATAGCTCTAAGTTTGTTAAATTTTTTTTTTTATTTATTTAAGAACGATAGATAATATAAAATATCCCATGGTTAGTAATGATGACATCGTAATACACGAAAATAATGCAGTGTCAAGATCGATTAACTGACATATGGCAGTGTAAGATAGAATCGGATCAGTAAACTGAAGTGAACGGAGGCCAAAACTTATGAAGGCTTTTTGTACCCGCTCAATCCTTTCAATATGGCAATTGTGGTATGGTCTCCGGATACGGACAGCATATTCTAGTTTAGAACGGACGAGAGATTTAAAAAGTAATTTTTACGTACGTCGTTAAATTTCGGAGATCCCATTCACGTTGTATGATCATGAGACATTTTTTTTTGTATAATTGCCGGCATGCGTGAATATTTAGTTGGCCTGTAATATATTTCCACTACCTTTCCCAATAAGAAACACACCACTGTATGTTGGATAGTAAGTACCTCCTGCCCTGTGCTAGTAAGAATCTATGTAAACACATTTGTTTGTAAGGCGCGCGGCGGCGCAGCCGCCGATTAGTGTGAGTGCACTAAATTGAGCGTCAATCATTCTTATACATATATTTGCCACTTCTACGTTCTCATCTCCGTCTCAGAGCAGCAGCGCTGACTGTGGTGGTGGCGGCAGCAGCGGTAATGGCAGCAATAGCAATGAGTTCTCTTCACTTCTCTCCACCTCATTCGGTTCAGTTGAGTTCAGTCTACGCACCTTAGCTCGTCGTCTCACCTCCGCCGACGTATTTCGTTCTATTCAAATTTTTTCTTCCTTGTTTTAGCTTGCTGCTAAAGTTCTTCCCCTCTATATCAAGTTAATTCAAAAATTGTTCTTCAATGGCGTCCCATTAAGAAACATATTTAAAAAAGTGTAAAGTTCCAAAAGAATATGTTAGAATTTGCCAAATTCATTTTACATATTAACATTTTATGTACATACATATGTACATGTATAAAATATTTGGTGAAAAAATACATGAGAAGACAATATGTTTGCTAATTCTAATGCGAATACATATATAGTGTAAAGTGCAACATTTGGGTATGAGAAAAGGAATTTTCAAAATTAAGTGACCGTATTCAACATGGAATGTGAGATTATTACAATTCTTTTTAAGTGAAGCGCATAAATAATCAAAATTATTTACACAAGTACATATGTATGCATATACATAGATGTAAGAAAATTAAAATGTACTGAGAATACGACTTATTAACATCATCGTGTCATTCTGGTAATTGTAAATATGTATCAGGTATTAAGTGCTTACATTAGTGTGTGAGTGGGTAAATCTTCGGCTGCGAAGCAATCGAATTGGGGAAGCAACGAACAAGCGAGTTTGTGAGCGAGCAGGCAGCAGAAGGCAGGGTTGTATTTATGCGGGAAAATGATATAAGCTTTGAAACAGGGCTGACAAAGTAGGTACAGTTGTACCGTTTTCCGACGTTTGCAGTATTTTACAATAGGTACAATCATGCTTTGATGCAGTTGCAGATGCAGTTTTCGTTTTTTTCTTTACTTGTAGAAATGAGAAGAGCTTTGCTTTAATTTTGCAGAATTCTAAAGAAAAGTGTAAAATGTAAGAAAATACGGTAAAAGTGTACTTTAGCGGAAGTAGGCCAAAATTGATGAAAAAAATTCAAGAGGGGTATCAATCGAAGCGTTTTAATGCGAACAACAATAATCTGAGAGTGGAAATTCTCATTTTTAATTCATTAAAGAGTTGTTCGCAAAAAACACTTGCACTTTTCGCACTATGTTATGATGAATTTGACGCAAATAAATGGAGTAAATGAACTCAACTGAACACATATTCATTAGTTTTTATACATTTGTGATGTTTTAAGTGTACACTTTCGCGAAATTCTGTATTTAATAGCAATATTCCGATGGTGAAAATCCGCACAACAATCTTGCGTAGTTAATATAAATAACGGGAAATATAAATAACAGGAAAACTAGTGTTGCCACTCTATTAAAAATAAAATGGAACTAAATTGCTGCTGCCACTCTATTAAAAAAGTTTTCGTGCATCCAACTCCTTTTGCGTAGGCGGCCTTCGGCCGCGCTTAGAGATTATAACCCTCACAACGTAGAATTCTCCTTTCTGTGTTGCCAAAGAAAAGGGGCAGAACACCTTTTGCAGAGAACACCTTTCTGCGTAGGCGGCCTTCGGCCGCGCTTAGAGATTATAACCCTCACTACGTACAATTCTCCTTTCTGCGTGCGAAGAAAAGGAACAGAAATCCCCTTTTCACAAAAGTATATTTCTTGTGCATTATTTGGGTGTTTTTAAAGTTGAAATACAAACTGTATTAATAGAGTTGCAGCACCATTTATATTAACTACACAAGATTGTTGTGCGGATTTTCACCATCGGAATATTGCTATTAAGTACAGAATTTCGCGAAAAAGTACACTTAAAACATCACAAATGTATAAAAACTAATAAATACGTATTAAATTGAGTTCATTTATTCCATTCATTTGCGTGAAATTCATCAAAACATAGTGCGGAAAGTACAAGTGTTTTTTGCAAATAACTCTTTAATGAATTAAAAATGTTAAGACGCCTCGATTGATACCACTCGAACTTTTTCCGTCCATTTTTACCTGCTTTCGCTAAAGTGCACTACTACCGAAAATACTTGGTATTGATCGTTTTTCATGCGGCTTATCGTAAAACAACAAAAACCTGCTTATTTTTGATTGGTTTGAATAGGTATCCAGTATACCATAACAAAGGGAAGGGAATAGATTTAAGCTGGTATTCTGAAGCTGAGTTCCAAGTTGGTATATTGCAAAGCATCAGCCTCCTTTATTTCTAAACTATAACTGATGGAAATATTCAATATGCGCAACCATGTTCAAATGCCAAATTGGAACTTAGTTGCGCAAATTGGTCATTTCCATCAGTTATAGTTTAGAAATGAAAAAGGCTGATGCTTTGCAATATACCAACTTGGAACTCAGCCCATTTGACGAAGCGAACGGTTTGGCGAACACTTCAAATCTGCATTAATAGTGTTCGCTTGTACAAGCTTTATGTGTATTCACCAAACCGTTCGGGGAGTGTGTCACGAAGTTTTTGTAACCCAGACGTAAAAAAACTAGACAAAATATATATTTACTTTGATTAGTAAAGTTTACTTTTAACACTGCCTTTTCTAAACACTTCTTTCTAAATTGTAAAAATCTGTATTAATATCGGTTAGTTTTAAGGTACTTTAAAGCTTCCATTGTACATATGGTGACCATATTTATGAGAGCCGAATAGGGACAAAAAAGGGTTTAAATTTTTTCCACACTGTTTTCCCTGAAACAGTATCCTNTTTTCATGCGGCTTATCGTAAAACAACAAAAACCTGCTTATTTTTGATTGGTTTGAATAGGTATCCAGTATACCATAACAAAGGGAAGGGAATAGATTTAAGCTGGTATTCTGAAGCTGAGTTCCAAGTTGGTATATTGCAAAGCATCAGCCTCCTTTATTTCTAAACTATAACTGATGGAAATATTCAATATGCGCAACCATGTTCAAATGCCAAATTGGAACTTAGTTGCGCAAATTGGTCATTTCCATCAGTTATAGTTTAGAAATGAAAAAGGCTGATGCTTTGCAATATACCAACTTGGAACTCAGCCCATTTGACGAAGCGAACGGTTTGGCGAACACTTCAAATCTGCATTAATAGTGTTCGCTTGTACAAGCTTTATGTGTATTCACCAAACCGTTCGGGGAGTGTGTCACGAAGTTTTTGTAACCCAGACGTAAAAAAACTAGACAAAATATATATTTACTTTGATTAGTAAAGTTTACTTTTAACACTGCCTTTTCTAAACACTTCTTTCTAAATTGTAAAAATCTGTATTAATATCGGTTAGTTTTAAGGTACTTTAAAGCTTCCATTGTACATATGGTGACCATATTTATGAGAGCCGAATAGGGACAAAAAAGTGTTTAAATTTTTTCCACACAGTTTTCCCTGAAACAGTATCCTCATAGTAATAATAATAATAATAGATTGGCGCTTACACATATGTTAGTGTTTGGCCGAGCTTCTCCTCCGATTTGTGACGTGCGCCTTGATGTGGTCACACAAAGGGGAGTGACCTACAGTTTTATCGTTCCCACGACAGTCGGGTCTACGTAACCGGAACGACCCTGATTTATATCTGGCCAAGGACTGTCACTCCAGCAACACTCCCCAAAAAGTCTTTGGGGAATTTGTATGCTGCTACAACAACAACAACCTACAGTTTTATACCGACTCCGAACGGCGATTGTATTTTTATGAGAAGCGGTTTTTCATGGCAGAAGTACACTCGGAGATTTGCCAATGCCTCTTGAGGGGAGACCGCGGTTAAGAAAAAACCTTTTTTCAAAATTTTTTATTCTTTTTTGATGTTGCTTTGAACCCAGACGCTGCGGTGTGGAAGCGCGCACTGCTTACCACTACACCACAGCGGCCACCTTATAGTAACACCGCAAATTTGTAGGATAATTTTCTCGACATTTTTACCCTGTAAAATTTGTTTAAAAAACTCGTTAAATTTTAGTATAATTTAGTGCAATTTTAAGTCGGTAAGGCTTACCACTAATTTTTGGCAATTTTTTTTTTTGACGGTGTTACGCATTTTTTTCATACAAAGTATGTTCGACCATTGTTTTTGAAAGAGAAACAAATGAGCAGCACTTTCACTCGCACTTTACTATACTCAATTTTAATGAGTTACAAAACTGTAAAACAAATTTTTTTCTATTGATTCTAATTAAAGAGTTTGAAATTTTGGCGAAACATTGCAGAATTAATTTTTATAGTTTTTTGCACAAAGTTGGAAATTTGGTATTATATGGTTTTTGTTAGGAAAAGAGCTTTACTTTCATAAAATAAATAATAAGCATTAAATAAACTAAGGAAGAATAGCCAAAATTTGCTAAAATGTCGATTCCTAATTACTATTTTGGCCAGTGTATGTATTCCTCGATTCGAATCACAGGCATTCAGATTAGAAAATAATAATGCCGAATTTCCACTAGGCATTGAAATGACAGAAAATATATGCCATTTAAAAAAATGCCATGTGGAAATGAACTTAAAGAAAATTTTTTTAACGTAATGACACGAANTTGATTAGTAAAGTTTACTTTTAACACTGCCTTTTCTAAACACTTCTTTCTAAATTGTAAAAATCTGTATTAATATCGGTTAGTTTTAAGGTACTTTAAAGCTTCCATTGTACATATGGTGACCATATTTATGAGAGCCGAATAGGGACAAAAAAGTGTTTAAATTTTTTCCACACTGTTTTCCCTGAAACAGTATCCTCATAGTAATAATAATAATAATAGATTGGCGCTTACACATATGTTAGTGTTTGGCCGAGCTTCTCCTCCGATTTGTGACGTGCGCCTTGATGTGGTCACACAAAGGGGAGTGACCTACAGTTTTATCGTTCCCACGACAGTCGGGTCTACGTAACCGGAACGACCCTGATTTATATCTGGCCAAGGACTGTCACTCCAGCAACACTCCCCAAAAAGTCTTTGGGGAATTTGTATGCTGCTACAACAACAACAACCTACAGTTTTATACCGACTCCGAACGGCGATTGTATTTTTATGAGAAGCGGTTTTTCATGGCAGAAGTACACTCGGAGATTTGCCAATGCCTCTTGAGGGGAGACCGCGGTTAAGAAAAAACCTTTTTTCAAAATTTTTTATTCTTTTTTGATGTTGCTTTGAACCCAGACGCTGCGGTGTGGAAGCGCGCACTGCTTACCACTACACCACAGCGGCCACCTTATAGTAACACCGCAAATTTGTAGGATAATTTTCTCGACATTTTTACCCTGTAAAATTTGTTTAAAAAACTCGTTAAATTTTAGTATAATTTAGTGCAATTTTAAGTCGGTAAGGCTTACCACTAATTTTTGGCATTTTTTTTTTGACGGTGTTACGCATTTTTTTCATACAAAGTATGTTCGACCATTGTTTTTGAAAGAGAAACAAATGAGCAGCACTTTCACTCGCACTTTACTATACTCAATTTTAATGAGTTACAAAACTGTAAAACAAATTTTTTTCTATTGATTCTAATTAAAGAGTTTGAAATTTTGGCGAAACATTGCAGAATTAATTTTTATAGTTTTTTGCACAAAGTTGGAAATTTGGTATTATATGGTTTTTGTTAGGAAAAGAGCTTTACTTTCATAAAATAAATAATAAGCATTAAATAAACTAAGGAAGAATAGCCAAAATTTGCTAAAATGTCGATTCCTAATTACTATTTTGGCCAGTGTATGTATTCCTCGATTCGAATCACAGGCATTCAGATTAGAAAATAATAATGCCGAATTTCCACTAGGCATTGAAATGACAGAAAATATATGCCATTTAAAAAAATGCCATGTGGAAATGAACTTAAAGAAAATTTTTTTAACGTAATGACACGAATATTTTTTAATGCCCCACTTTGTCATTTGTCATTTTTGCCATTTAATGCCTAGTGGCATTATAAAGAAAAGAAAATTACGATCATCAACCAACATCACTTAAAACTCGTTCATAGGAATGCCATTTTAATGAGCTGTTAAGGCGTCGGAACACCGATACGGGAAAAATACAGGAAATTAAAAGATATACAGAACATTTGGCATCCCGTATAAAATTAATAAATTACCGGGACAATGGGTCAAAAATATGACTTTCCCGTATAATACAGGACGGATGGTCACCGTTATTATACATATCGCTAATTTACTTCAATAGTAGGCGTGTTTTATTTGACAAGAAATTTAAGCTCTTAGCTTATTTTGTATGGAAGACTTAGACTCCGTTCAAATTGACGAGCTAAACATGTTAAATGGGCTTAAACCAGTTAAATGAACAAAACATGTTCATAAACAAGTTAAATCGCATGCAATTGTTGGAAAATTGAACCAGTTAAATCATTTAACTCGTTTGAAAACCAGTTCAGCGCAGAGTTGTATCAGAAAGCTTTCTGCTCCGGCCAATCAGAAAGACCCAAAAGCTTTCATTTGACACGCCAATGTTCAAAAAATTTATATTCTGAAAAATATTAAAAATAAAAATTATCAAAAAATATCAAAATTGTATGCATGTCTTCCCGCCAAAAAAGAGGCCAAGGCGGTAATTAGTTATTTCCCATGAGGTCTCATCGTACGCGGAGATAAATATTGCATACGAACTAAACATTTTGAAGTCTCTAAGTAATCCGTATGCGTTAATATCATGAAGCAGACATTCGCACAAAACAAATTGAAACACAAAAACTTGATTTTTAATATTTTTTTTCGAATTTTTATTGATAATCAAACAAACGTCAAAGTTAACTCCAAATGTTCAATGTGGACGATTGTGTTTTCCAAAAAGCTCTTTTTCATTTAACAAGTTAAATGGGGCCAATTTGAACGTAATATTACCCAACATAATTATATTGGCTTACGAAAAGCTATCTTGGCTTGTATATTGGGCTAGAGGCATTGCCATTCAGCATTAGAAAGTTTTATGCTTCAGCCAATCAGAAAGAGGCAAAAACTTGCTTTGAATAACGTTCAAAATTTATATTCCCTAAAATATTAAAAATTAAAATTTTTCAAAAAATACCAAAATTGTATGCATGTCTGCTTGCCATAAAAGTGATTGCGATAATTGGTTATTTCCCATTATGCCTCATTGCCCGCAGAGAAAAGCAGCGCTAACGAATTAAATGCTTAGACTTGACTTGACTTACCTAGAAACTTAGAAACGACTATCCAGCGTGTCATCTATTACATTTTCTCTTTATTTTGATCCTCAGCACTTGTATTTGTACACGTAAAATTGTAAACGTTTAATTTGGTATTTTACTCCAAAATGGATGCCAAATTACCATTATCAAATTGTTATTGTTTTTACTCTATTTTCTGTCTTTATTGAAAATTTGTTTTTCGATTGCCAGATGAATTAGATTTATACAAAAAATTATATATGTGAGGCATATTTGTAGGTATTGTATTCATTGCATGGATTCGCAGGTAACAATTAACAACAACAACAATCAAAACAACAATTTGCAACAATTAATCAAAAAAGAGGTGAAAAGCTAATTTCTACCTGAGGATGTACACACAGAACTGAAACTACTGGTTGAACGAAAGAATATAATCCGCTGAGACGTACCTAACTATGAACCATCGACGATTTAACACGGCTATAAATAGTGACAAACAAACAGAAACTATTCAGAACGAAAAGTGACACTGAAGATGGCACAACGCCGAAACCGGTTTGTCTCCAAACCAAATTTGACAAGGGATGACGGAAAATCGTTCCACATTACATCATACTCCTACCCTGTCGGAAACACCAACAACGAAAATCAAGTCTTAAGTCTTGCATAACTGAGCTTTAAGAATTTTTAAGTCTTAACAGGTCTATTCTGCGCTGGTAATAAAAATTTTGTAACCGGTAAATAAAGTTCCTGTAAATTTTTAAACCCTTTTCGCATTCTGTGTAGTCTTATAATCAGTAAATTTTGTTACCATCTCATAAACTGGTAACAAAATATTTCCCCGTGAAATATGCAATGCTAGAAATTCCACAATTCTTCATAGCTGAATTGCTGAATATATTAACTGGATAACCATCGTACCTAGAACCGCGGTGTCCAGAACTGGTAACATTTTTTGGTAATAAAATTTTCCGGTTACAAAATCTTCGGTAACGTTCAGAATAGACCCGTATTTTTTACGAAATCCACTTTTTTCGCAACTTTGTTCTACAACCCATAATGCATCACCTGTTCAAATATTACGGCTTAAATCCCAAAAGCAACCCCAAAAATTTACTGTAAATTTTATCGTATGTGACAATGCATTTTTTCTTGTGGGCGAAATTATCGTATGTCCTAAGAAACTACAACGCAGAGACCTTAAAAAAAAAAAAAACTTGTGTTTAGTTATACTTCTCAATTATCTCAGCAAATCAAAACTTTCGTATTAATAGTGATAGCGAAAGCAGAGAAAAATACAAAGGACTCTTTCCTGTAAAATTTGGTTATTGTAACATACGATAATTTTGCGCAAAGGGGTCGATATAGAGTTCTTACATTTTCAGAAGTGTTATGTAAAGATGTGAAACAATAACAAAATCTTAACAACTGTCGCAAAATAATGTGGTTGTTCTTGCTTGCCGGGTTATCAGGTTGTCTGGTTAAAAATAATTTTTCTGTAGTGTATTTTATTGTTGTACAACGACAAAATACACAACAGAAAAATTATTTTTAACCAGATAACCAGCCTATATGGTTATGTGGTTATAGTTTTTATTCAGTTTACAACAATAAAATACACTACACAATAAATATTGTTAACCAGATAACCTGATAACCAGGCTAGCGTGAACAACCTAAATGTTTCTTCACGACAAATACAACTCCTTGTGAATTGCCTAATTGTTCGGCATTTTCGGCCGAAGGCCGAAGCCGAAGATGAAACATCAGCCAAATAGGCCGAATACCGAAGCCAGGTCGAAACTTTGGTCGGACACTAATAGATAGATAAATAGTTGAATACACTGCGACCAGTATTGCGGTTGTCAAACACACAGTATACAGTAATCCAGATAGACACAACAAAAAATGTAAATATGCTTATTTGACAATTTGTTGGAATGTATTGGATGAAATTTTTTCACAGTTGTCGTTTTCGTTAACCCAAATGAAATTCGATTTCAATAATTTCTTATAGTGCCAAATATTTTCAAGTCACATAAAATAAAATAACGAGAAAAACCAGATTCCAAGCAACTCAGGCGTGAAGCGTAAGCGATTATGAGAAGTTCCTACATAAGTCATACCCAGTTCTGGAGCGCAACTGTTACTACGTTTATGCGACAGAATTCATGAATTCTTCATTTCGTGAATTCAAAAGTGGTCCCGTTTATGCATAGCTAAAGAGCTTTGAAAAACTGGCAACGCACTAGCGAGGAAATAAACAGTAGGGTTGAGGCTTTTTTGGCCTTCTTTTGAATTTGAAAAACCTGTTGGTACTAGGAAATGAACCATATTGCATTTAAATTGGTATTAATATATTTCCATTTTAATCTATTTGAATTTATTTTATATTTGAACAATTCCACGTAAAGTTTCCAGTGTTGTAAATCCTGTTTATGCCACTCATGCTTTTTAATCTAAAAACATCATAACCCTAGTAAACAGCTGTTTGTGGAACGTGCCGGACTTGCACTTCACGATTTCATGAAATGATGCCGAATTCATGGTTAATTTATTTAGAGAATATTTTATTAATTAGTGTTCCAGCAACTAAGAAAAGTGCCAGCAAATGGGACCAGGCCGGTGGAAACTTCGATATATTTCCGATAAATATTATAGTCGGCACCTTTTCGTTCGTCATTCGCATGGTAATTCGTTCTGAATTACCTACAAATGGGGTAATTCGCTCTCAAAATTTTGTATGGCGAATTACGTAATTCGAAGGGTAATTGGATGGCGAATGACGAATGGGAGAGCGAATTACGAACCGTGGAAACGTCATATAAGACTGTTAGAAACTTTTATGAGTGTAGTTTAAAGAAGTTTGGAACGACGATAGTTGATACCTGCGCCGGGTATATAAAATTCGGTTAAAATATATCGCCAAACATTTGTGGGTACTTTTCCACCAGTCGTTGTCTATGGGTTAATGACAATTTCCTGAGATCAAGGTTGGCCGGTAACATACTATATTACTCAATTTCGGACAAATTGCCAGTTATGAGTTTTCAATGATTTACCGCGATGTCAGTTATGACTCAAAACTTATGAGTTTTCAATGTTTGACCATCGATAGGTCTATTGTGCCCACGGGTTGGAAGGAAAACGGTTAACCCTAACTTACAATAAACTTGCTGCACATATTCAAGGGAATCGGAAAAACTAGTCGATTTTTGTTGTTGTTTTATAAGAAGGCGCATAATAAGTAAACTATGCAAGTTGTTTTTTTCCGATTCCTACAAGTCAAGATACAAGCGAAGTTCTTTAAGAAAAAAACCAACCTTAACAAGTAAAAAAGTCTAAGTTAGGGCGGAGCCGAACATTAAATACCCGGCGCAAGTATTAAATATATGTTTTTTCACCTTTCCGAAACCTACCGCTAGATGGTAACCCGGGGTGTATCAATTTTGAGTAAATTAGCGTCCTTAAATTTCGAAATATTGAAGTTTCAAGCATTTCTGAAATTTACCGTTATATGAAAAGCGGCCGTAATTTTAGTCCGATTTCAATAATTTTCAACGTTTTGCTTATATGTGGCAAGCACAATAACCACACCGAGTTTGGTACAAATTGGTAGAACGGTTACCGATATACTTATATGTGATCATAAGTGGGCGGTGCCACGCCCATTTTCCAAAATTTTACCATAAACGTATTTCTTGGTAAAGAATTGTTGCAAGCATCAATTTTGAATAAATTAGCTTCAATATTTACTGATTTATCGAAGATTTTGTATTTCTCTAAATTACCGTTATATGGGATGTGGGCGTGGTTATTGTCCGATTTTAAAAATTTTCGGCCATTTTGTATGCTGTGCGAAGGCCAACAACTGTGCCAAGTTTGGAAGAAATTGGTGCAGCGGTTACCAAGATATACACATGTAACCATAAGTGGGCGTGGCTCCGCCCATTTTCCAAAAATTTATAATACTCTTAGTTGTCTAAAAATTGTTATTGTAAATATCAATTTTGAGTGAATTATCTTCAGTAGTTACTAAAATATCGCAGTTTTCGTATTTCTGGAAATTACCGTTATATGGGAAGTGGGCGTGGTTAAAGTCCGATTTCGCTCATTTTCAATACCAACCTACCTTGGATTAAGGGAAACCCTACATACCAAATTTCGTTGAGATATCTCAATTTTTTCTTGAGTTATCGTGTACACGGACGGACGGACAGACGGACAGACGGGCGGACAGACAGACATGGCTTAATCGATTTCTTTTTTCATCCTGATAATTTATGTATACATTTGTCTATATCTATCTCTAATATACCCTTGTGCACAAGTGCGCTCGGGTATAAAAACAAGTTTTTAAATAAAATGTAGATAAAAACTACAAACAAATGATTTATGAACATTTTTTAGGTATATTCTGTGTCCGTTTGGGAATCTCAGTTTATGATATTAGGTACAATCTGAAATTTCCATTTTCCATCACTGCTTTGAAATGTAGCTAGGTTGTGCGTAGCAAGAAATCGGCAGCCCGTTGCCGTGCCCGCGAAGTGCATACATACAATGTACATAAACACACATTCACATATGTATGTACATACATACGTGTTGCTTTTGCTCCAATATACTCATTTGGACAAATATAATGCAAAATTTAGCTTAAAAATGTGTTTTTACATACATATGTATGCATATGCATGAAATTATTTGAGCGTTGTAAAAATATAACTTCTTTGTCAACTTTTACGTGAGCAGTCATTTGATAGCTGAAAACCTAATAAATATTAGTATATTCTAAAAGACTAAATCTTATAAAGGTTTTTATTTTTACTTATTAGATAAGAATATGTATATTAAACATTTATGTGCATGTGGAGCCGTCAAGGTCAACGAAGGTCAAACTTCTTGAACTGAAAGTACTGTTATAAAAACATAATGTGGTCTAATTTGGGCTGATATATTAGAATATTAATTTTGATATACATAGATATAAGCTACTGGTTTAAAGCTTTTGTAGTACATACAACAAATCCATACAACATTTATTCACATTTTTATAAAGTACGTTATATGTACGTATATTTTGGAAACCAATATTTAGAAACCCTGAATTCTTTATTAGATTGCGTCGAATCTCCATTCTTGCTAGCCATTTACTTTGACATACCTTTGCTCGATTTCTGGTCGATTTTTATTTATTAAACAATTATGAAATGCACTCTAATTGAGTATAATGAAAAACGAAATTAAAGGTCTAAACAGTAGTGGAGCCTCATTGCAACAGAACGTACAGCTAAAGCACATCCGAAACCCGACATGACACAACACTGCACTATAACGACGATGACTCTTGTAAATTTGGGAGAGGGAGAGTGTCAAAGAGAATGAACGTTAATTGAAATGGGGAATGGGGGAACGCTCTAAAAGTATCAGAACAACTTGATTTTGGCCTTTGATGCTGGATTTGTAGATTTATTTGGCGAATTTAGAATTCCTTAGCATTGCACCTCACATTTTTTTTTATTTTTTATTTCCAATTTTTCCACTACATACTTGCATATGGCTGAAAGAAATAAAATATGTAATCAAGGCATTGGGCAATATACGTCGTCGATTTAGTTTTTGTTGTTGGGGCAAAGGGGCGGTTGTGGTGTCAGTAGTGTGGTGCTGTGTATTTGTTGTTCTGTTCTAACTTGATGCGGCGGGGCATTGGCGAGAGCGAGAGGAAGCTCTTTTTCATGAATACAAGCAGAAAAAAGCTAATCCGAAATGAACGCACTCACACACATGCAAAAATATTGCTTTTATGCAAGCTCACGTACACATAATTGCATGCAAAGAGTAAAATGAATAGCAAAGCAATAAGAGCTATATGTAGAAAAGAAATTAAGGTAAAGGGGGTAGAGCAGTGGTAACGGCAAAAGCAGAAACGTCAACGACGAACACTGGAGTATTTATGTAATTTCTGAAGATTAATTCAAAAAGTAAATTTCAAGCTTAGTTAAAATGCTGTTAGTCGTAGCAAGCAACTTTACTGTCAAAATACGTAATCGAAAGTCTACTTTCCGTAAAAACACCCAACAAGTCCTTTTGCAGATTTGCTGAAATCATTTCGGAAATGGGTTGATCAAATGAAAAAGTGGGAAAATCAGCAACAGTTTACATGGAAAACTTAGCTCAGTGGGTAAGACCACTGGCTTTGAACGCCGCACCTGCCAGTTGAAAGTCCCAGTGAATTCGATGAAGAAGTCTTAAGGCTCCGTTATGCATACTTGGCATGGCTTGAGAGCTGTCACATAAGAAATCTGTTAAATGAGCCTCGCGTGTAATCGGTTATCGAACGCACAGCACTACATACGTAGAAGTCTGTTGGTTTTTGATTTCTACGTAAAAATGGTATAGCAGTGCATGCAATGCCAAGTATGCATAACAGAGCCTTAAAGGCTCCGTTATGCATACTTGGCATTGCATGGGAGTTGTCACATAAGGAATCTGTTAAATGAGTTTTGCGTGTAAGCGGCTACCCAACACGCAGCATTACATATGTAGAAGTCTGTTGATTTTTTAATTTCTGCGTAAAATGGCATGCTATGCAGTGCACAGCAAAGTATGCATACCGGAGCCTTAAGGGCGCTGTTACACAGACGATCATATGATCCCTGGTCACCAAATGTTGTTGCATTCACAGCACAACGAAAAAATGAACAGGCTAACCTAATATTCGCGACTTGCTTTTTGGTACGCACGCCTTCGATTTTTTTTTTGCGTCACCCGAAATTGGCTTGCGTGCGTTTGCATTTGATTTCATTGAGCGAAACGTCAAATCAAAATGTCACGCAGAACAAAAATTGGAAATTGAGTTAGTTTCATACGCTCGCCGTTCAATTTCGGTTGGTCACATACAAGTTGTATGTGCATGAAAAAATTTTTGACAGTAAATTGGCGGCGTGCGTGAATATTAGGTTAGCCTGTGAGAGCGATCGAGAGAACTGAACTGCATAACCAATCGGTTCAAATTTGACCAGCCGGCTGAGACCGAGTGACTGATCAAAAGAGAGTTGGCTTGTGAATACAATTTACTATTTGTTTCTTTTAGTAACGAAATGGAGTACTTTTCAAACTATTTCTCCTTTTAGTAGCAGAATGGTACATTTTTGATGTAGATGTATACAAAATAGTACACATGATACAAAAAATAAGGTAGTTTCATTACTACTATTTTTTGATTATACTCTGCAAAAATCGTTGGACCATGTAGTCTATTTGTGGTATATTGGAGGGTGACAGGTAATAAGGTCAATGGAAATAAGGTCAATGGAAATAAGGTCAATTGACTTTATTTCCCACCCTGGTGCGAAATAAAGTCAATTGACATTATTACCTTTTCAAAAGCGAAATAAAGTCAACAAAAATTTGGAAATAAAGTCATTGACGCTATTTCCTCATTCAAATGGAAATAGCGTCAACAATGCTTAAAGTATGTCGATTCATAGAAAAAAATGTTTTCTTACAATAAACATTGCCCCGTAAGTGTTGTTTTTAATAGATCAAAAAGGTTATTGCCAAATCCTCAGTGTTGTGATATTAATCCACACACAATCATGAACTACCACCAATTGATTTTATTAAAAAAATTTAAATTACGAATATGTAAAAACACGATGCGAAAAACTAAACACCTGCGCACAGCTGAAATACGAGAAATATTTGAAGAAAGAGTGTAGAAATGATCCATAACTTGCAAAACATGTTTCGTTTCCACAAAAATAAAGCGAACACTATTAAATTGATGAAACAGTCCATGTCCAAAAACCCCGGAGGAACACTGAATGAATTCTGCGTTTTAAATTAGCATATTTTGAACGAATTCGGAATGTCTAAGTTGGAAAAGAAACCAACCTTTCTATAAGGAAACAATTATAGAAAAAGAAAGAATACACTGTATTCATGTCCCCGCCAGCAATTTGTGACGACATCATTTAAAAGCAGCTAAGGAGAATGACGACACTATTTATTAGATGGCACATTCAACGAGCCAATGTGCCAAAATGCGGGTATAAACAATTATTGATTATTTAATATCGGAACGAGATCATATAAGTTAATTGATTGGTTTTCACACACTTTTGAAACAAAAATTATATGCTTTTTTACTGCAGACAAATTGTTGCCCCAAACCACAGCAGAAATCTTCCAATCAGGGCTGGCAACTATCCTTAGTTATGAGGTGCCATATTGAAGATAAAAAAGTGCCAAAATGTGCCAAATAGAAAAATAAAAGTGCCAAAAAAGGTGTCATTCCTTTTAATCATTCACATTTAGCAATAAAATAAAGCTACATTTTCCAAGCAAAAGTGCAATGATAAAATAAGATAAACCAGTTGAATAGCCTTTATAAATTAGAAAATTTTAGTTGCGAAAAAGAAGTGCACGCATAGGATTTCACAAAAATGTATTGAAATGTAATTTTTTTTACAAAAGTGCCATTTTGGCACTTTGTACCAAATTGAAAATTAAGTGCCATTTGAAGTAAAATAGGGACAAATGGCACGGTTTGAGCCAAGTTGGCATCCCTGCTTCTAATAACTTACAGATATAAAAATGTGAAATATCGAGGGCTGGAATTCATTAATACCCTCTATCTGCAATTTGCACAAAAACTAATTTGTGATTTTAGAAACCATCTGGACTTATATCATTAATATCACTGATGACAGTTAAAGCTTAGGTGGATTTTTATATCAGAATCCCATCTTTGTGAAAAGTGTGCAGATAGGGGGTATTATTGAATATAAGCCCTCGATGTTTAAAATATATAACAATTTTATTTCAACGTATACAAAAAATAAATCTACCTACGTTACAGCACGGCGGGAGATGGGGAAGGGTGGCCGGGGGGCCGCGGCGTAGCGTGACGTGGTGTGCGCGCCGGTCGCGCGGGGTTCGCGGGGCGCGAGCCCGAACGCGACGAGCGCGGTGTGGCGCGCTAACGCGGGCCGCCGCGAAACTAAGCAAATATAATGTTTGAAAGAGAAATAATGTCTATGGATTTTATTTCGTTTTTAAAAAGGAAATAATGTCAATTGACTTTATTTCGCACCAGGGTGGGAAATAAAGTCAATTGACCTTATTTCCGTTGATCTTATTACCTGTCACCATATTGGAGTACTTACAAAAGTGTTCCTCTGTCATGCTGTAGTCGCGATTTTTGCAGGGTAAAGCAGTTTTTGGCATTTTTCCAAATGTGAACTTTGAGCATAGCTTTGCCACATTGAAATTTTTTGAAAAGGGAGATTTTTTTTAAATATTTGGGATTCAATACAAGAGTAAAAAAGGCAGGTTGATGTGATCGATAATCAAATTTCAACGTTTTTCCCAAGCGTAAAAATTACTTTTGAACAATATCGATGTGCAGAGATGAGGATATAAAATAAAATCGAGTTTTTATACAATTATTTATTTTAAACCAAATAAACAAAGTTTTTACATTTAACATGTAACAAAACATTAATCTATGTTGTAATTGTCTTAATTTCTTTGTTGAAGCTTTGCATCCGTCCCCTTGCAGATATATGTATTTCGTGCCTTTGCACTCAGGAAAGAAGCGGCTCAATTTTTAGTTTCTTGATTTCAAATTAAAAAAAAAATAGGTTATATTCAGTTGTCAACTCTCAAAGCTTTAATTTGACGTAAAATTCGTGATCAGCATGTTTAAAATTCGTGACTAGCGTGCCTAAAAACCTAATAAGTGGTATTTTCAAAAAGATTTTCTTGTTTTTAGAGGAATTAGCAGTTGATTTGACAGCTGTCAACTGTCAAACTAAAAATTTTATGCCATATTCAGATTTAGCAAACAAAAATACTACGATGATGCATTTTTATTATAATCGTAACAGCCCTTCTAATTTTTCGCGTAAAACATAGCTTCTCCGACCACTGTGCGCTGCTAAGAAAAAACGCTTGATTGTTTTTTTTTTTATTTTAAAATGTAATGAAAATCGAACTAGTTGCATGATTACATATCTTTTTGCTTCCCTAATCGCTCCGTAAGGCTTCAATGTTACAATATTTTGTGACTCTCGTTTCAAAACTGGTTTTCTTTGCTGACATCAATAAATACAGAAACTGGGCAGATGGTGAACTAAATAATTCGAAAATATAAATCAGTTAGCATGGAGAAACCTGCGGAATGATATGAAAAATGGCGAACTCTAGTAAAAGCTTCTATTGAAGAGCGAGACCAGGATATTTGGCAATGCTTGTAGGAAATTGCCAACGGCTCTGATACTGATTCCAGTTTTTGTAGTGATGTGGATAGCCAAACGATGGAGAAATATTTACAGCTACCCCTTATACTCAGTCAAGAAGATCCTTTAATTTGGTGGAATCTTACACGACCGCTGTGGTGTAGCGGTTAGCAGTGCGCGCTAAAATTCCACAGGGCCTGGGTTCAAGCCGGGTTCAACCCAACAACCTCGGTAGGCAATGGCAAACCTCCGAGAGTATTTCTGCCATGAAAACAGCCTCCCATAAAAATACAATTACCGTTCGGAGTCGACGTAAAACTGTAGGTCCCTCCCCTTGTGTGACATCATCAAGTATCAGTAAGTACCAATCTATTATTATAGTCGCAAAGAATTTCCAATTTTGTTTACACTAGCAATGAAGTACCTCTGCGAACAACCTTCCTCAATGAACTTAAAAAGAGTATTTAGTCCATCGGGTAGCATTTCTGTTGAAAATAGAAGGTGCGTTATTGCCCGGTATTGCGGAAATGCTTCTTCTCATAATGAAAAATCTATAAATTTTTAACTCTAACTACTAATTAGATACTATATGTAAATCTATATATATAAAACATGGTGTGAAAAATGTATAGTAATTCATCAATTGAGAACGGTTGGGCGGATTTGGCTAAAATTTTCACTTAGTTGTTCGTAACCGATGCAAATTTCGGATAATTATGAAATTAATTGTGAGCATGAATCAATTGGGAACAATTTTCTCCTATGTTTCATAACCGATTCGAATGGTTGCTGCTTTGTTGGAAAGGTGTTTAGAAGTAGGAGTGCACAAAGTTTTAATTTTTTCGATAGGATACGCTAAAAAAATGCAGTTGGTACGTAGGTAACCTTTTGCCTAGATTAGCGTAGAGGATCAATTTTTTCCCTTAAGTGGGCCAGGGACCGATCTATTCGAAAAAGTCTTATTTATGGTCCGATTTGCTTGAAATTTGGCAGGTAGGTAGCTTATTGCCTGCGTTAACATATAGAATATTTTTTTTTGATAGGTGGATCAGATACCGATCTATTCGAAAAATCTTATTTATGGTGGTAGACCAGGAACCGATCTATTCGAAAAAGTGTTATTTATGATCCGATTTGCTTGAAATTTGGTACGTAGGTAGCTTATTGCCTGGGTTAACATATAGGATATTTTTTCTGATAGGTGGACCAGATACCGATATATTCCAAAAATCTTATTTAAGGTCCGATTTGCTTGAAATTCGATACCCGTATTATAGATATGCGTAGAATAGAATTGAGTCATTGTTTTACAGTTCGAAAGGTATTTGAAGGCGCCGCAAACATTCGGGTGTCGGCTAATTAACAATACTTATTACACAGGCCAACAAAAATGGAAAAAAATTGTATGCAGCAAATGTGGACAATATTTTTGACATTTTTTTTGTGTGCTGATTACGAATCCGTAAGTTTTCATCAGCTCAAAATTTTAAGAAAAACGAGGTCAAGGTGTCAAAAAATCGCGTTTTTTGCAATATTTGAGAGGCTCTAGCAAGGAAACAAAGGGTGTAGAACTTTCCACTTAGGCTTAGACTAAAGCTAAAAATCTCGACTACTATCCCTGCAAATTCCTGCAATTAAGCAAAAGGTGATAGAACTTAGGCTTAAATTAAGGCTTGGCCTTCTGACTTCAATCCCTGAAAATACCATTCCTGTACCTTGACCCTAAGGTCACCTATAGTCATTTATTGAACAACTAACACTGATTTTGACACTTTTTTTTTGTCAATTGCATAATTTTTCAGTAGTTTTTTTTTATTGCTGGACGATAAAAAGTAATTGAGTATAGGTGGCCATCAGGGCAAGGTGCTGGAATAGTATTTTCAGGGATAGTAGCATGTAGTTCTAGCTTTAATTTAAGCCTAAGTGGAAGGTTCCATCACCTTTTGTTTCCTTGCCTGCACTTTCACCACGTTTTTCTCAAAATGTGAAGCTGATGGAAACTTTACACTTATGGATTCGTAATCAGCACAAAAAAGTCTACCAAAAACAGGTTCAACATTTGCCGCATCAAAATCGGTGTTGTCCTGTGGTACCTACACTAATTATGTAAAGAGAAGCTCCTTCTTTTTATAAGAGGTGATCTCGCGAACGGCTGTAACGATCTTTTTGAAATTTTGGTGATCTACTGCAGACATTCGATATATTAAAGGATCAGCCATACATATCGAATTTTTCATACCGTATTTCTCTGGAAGTATTTGTGGTAGTGTCCTGGAAATTGGTGTAGAGATTTTTGGGCTACTGGAAAAGGGGGTGTGGCACTTTCCAAACATATTGAAACCTTTACCTATCTGTAAATATATACACCCAGAATACAGTGTTTTTTCTTTTTCAAAATAAGCATTTTTTGGAAAATTTTTAGTAGAAATATAGTTCATTTTGCATCAAATGGCACCTAATTTTAAGTATGCAGTTTTGTAGTTCACTCAATTTCAGTTTCATAAAGTGCAAGTTTTAAATGGCTATAAGTTACCGTTGGTTTTTGAGAACTTTTTCGCTGATGATGTTGCGCATTTTCTCCGTATAGCGAATGCGTGATAGTTTTTTTTGTATGGGACTTATTCTGGTGGTATACATATATATATATATATATACATTTATTATATATTATATTATTTTCCCCCTTGCCGAAAGAGGTGCTGGTACCAAGCTTTACGTTTCTAAGTAACAAAATATTTATATTTTACTTAGAAGTATTTATATTGTACATAAGTATGTATATGTATTAACCAAACAATTGGTTAAGCAACCTAAGACCATTTCAAATTTAAATAATAATAATAATATATTGGCGCCTACATGTCTGTGTTCATATGGAGTAGTAGCTTATGTCGGGAAGCTGGCTTTAGTATAATGCGACATTCCTGTTATTCTATAAACGATGTTTAGCGTTAAGCGGGAGTGTTGAGCACCGGTTATGTATTCAATTTAGAAAATTGGGTAGGCGCTGTGGCCAATGGTAGCTCTTGTACCACCTCTGTATGCCGAAAGCCATACAGAGTCCCGTGAGACAACTCCGGAAGAGTTGTGATGCATCAAACGGGAGTGTTGAGCATTGTGGGTTGATGCGTCAAGCAAGTTGAGCATCGGTTATGTATTTAAGTTAGAAAATTGGGTAGGCGCTGTGGCCAATGGTAACTCTTGTACCAACTCTGTATGCCGAAAGCCATACAGAGCCCCGTGAGACAACTCCGGAGGAGTTGTGATGCATCAAGCGGGAGTGTTGAGCATGATTTGGGGTGCCAGCAATTAACTACTTTAGTAGGTTTTGTTCTGCGGCAGTTGAGAACTGCATAAAAAATGCATACCCAATGAAGAACGAGCGAATTATGTTTTAAACACAAGTGCGTTTGTTTATTCGCTGCACTTGGTTTTGGGCGGGAGTGCAATACAATTGCGTGTGTTTGTTCGCTGTTCTTTGTTGATGCGGGAAATGCATAAGTCGCTTAAACAAACGACAATAAATTTTTTGATGAGACTTAAAAAAGATATTGATTTTCTAGTATCTGAACTATTTCTTGCATGTTTATTTGCTAAAAGTTCTTAAACGGTTCGGCGCCAGTGAGTCATTCGCAATCGTATGCTACAAATGCCGCATTATACTAAAGCCAGCCTTTCGACATAAGCTACTATCTCATACGAACACAGATATATGTTAGTGCTTGGCCTTGGCTTCTCCTCCGATTTGTGGCGTCCGCTTTGATATTGTCACACAAAGGCGAGGGACCTACAGTTCTATGCGGGCTCCGAACCTCGATCGTATATTTATGAGAAAATATTTTCCGCGGCAGAATCACACTCTTATTTTATCAGATGTAAATTAGCTGAAAAAATAATACAAGCCACAGTTGTAATGGCAAAAGTAACTTTTTATAAAAATCATCAGTATTTTTTGTCAGTCTCAAAGGTATTCAGTAGCGCATTTCAAGATGTTTGAGCAACCTGTATTGGTTACAGGAGAAAATTGAAAGTTCCCTGCCAGCATTTTCTATTGCGGAAGTTACTAATACGACGCGACATTGCTGTGAAAATCATCGCCGTTGATATCGCTATTTTTTCGAATTCTTATCCGCTCTCGGGAAGAACTGGTCCACCATGACGTCACGTCTTTATGATACGAAAGCGATACAGCAATTAGGAACTATTTCGATAGGAATGACAGCAACTTGTGCGCTTAAGACTGAAGTGTTAAAGAAGACTCGTCTGTTGGTAAAATTTTTGATAAAACATAATAGGAAATTTGGGGTACTTCTGAGCTTGCAACCACAGCCGCAGAGTTACTTACGCCATTTTCAAACGCATTTATATTTTATGAAATTCCTACTAACCATTTTTAAAAGCAGTAAAAAGGCATTAGCATAATAAATCGATTAACGCATCCGTTCAAAATCTAAACATAATTTTATTATTAATTATAAGATTGCCTGCACGTTAACTGAAAAAAAAACAATTTGAAAACAAAAATATAATTTTATTTGATTGAACTTTCAAGATTTGCGTTGTTAATTTCAGGGACGTGAACCGGATGAAAAATTTATTTGGTTCGGTTCAGCGGTTCGAACCGTTTTTGCACTTTTGGATTGGTTCGTCAAAGCGGTTTTTTGGTCTTTGAACCGGGGTTTCGGTTCGGTTCAACGGTTCGAAAAACAAAAAAATTACGCGCAAGTTTAAGTGTCAAGTGTCAAGTGCAACAACGCGCAAGGTTAAGGGTCAAGTGTCTGTCAAATAAGATGGGTTGCCTTTACATTTGATATTGTCACATGGTAAACAAACATGATGGGTATTACCATGTTTACCAAAAATAAAAAAGTGGGTACATTTATCTATTGAAAATTTGTTGAAACGAAACTTTCAATCTATATAGAAAGTGGTTCGGTTTTCGGTTCGGATCAAACATTTGTGGAAAATTTCGGTTCGGTTAATGGTTTAGTTAATTAATAGAAAAGAGCGGTTTTCCGGTTCGAAACCGGTTCGGTTCAAAACCGGTTCACGTCCCTGGTTAATTTTTAAAACTACAAAGAGTAAAAATCGTCCGAGCACCTCTTAAGAAGATAGAAAATCGACAGAAATGTTTTTTTGTTTTTGTGAAATGAGTTACTATCGCTTTGATAACTTCCAATAGTGACGAAGAAGTGACATCCGGGCGATAGGCGATAAAATTCTCATCCACTTACTGGCAGGGTTGGTATAGATATTACAAATACCAAAAGGGGGAAAAAAATTCAACTGCAGTTTGTGAAGTACATTATAATTTTTTTCTTTTTTGTGAATAATAAACAAAAAAAATAGTTTTCCAGCAACTTGGTAGCCTGGGAGAATTAACCTCCATATTATCCATATTACCCCAGCGGTAGGGAAGCTTCAGCCATTTAGGCGGCTTTAGTTTTTTTGTAAATCGAAAGTTTAGTTTCTAAGAAGGGATCCCTCCCTTCTATTTATGCTGCAAACAAGTTTTAGCTTAGAAGGCGATTGCATAGGTGATCGTGCACTATTTAAAATCGCATTACATTAATCAATTTAAAATAAACAAATTTTCAATTCAAATTGTATATTTTCAGTTCTCCTCCGATTGTAACTTTAGCGGATTCTTCTTTTATTCATATTAGAATACTCCTAAAAAGTGAATCCATTGAAAAATAAGAGATCAATGAAAGTGCTGTGCACTTGAAAATTCTATTGAAGATGCTCGCCATGCAGAACTGGATTGGGTGGAGTTTAGAAAATGAATAGTGAACATGCAACATCAAAAGCAACTCCTGGTGAGTCAGCAAAAGCCACAATTACTGTAGCAACGGCCAATGAGTTGAATCGACAATATCAGCAACATCAGCAACAGCAACAGCAGCAGCGAAATTCATCACAGCAGCATATTAACGATTCGCAACATTTGCAGCATTTGCAATTGCAACAACAGCAATCGCAAAATCATCATCTAAACGAGGTGAGTTTAAATGCTTTAGGGTGGAGGGAAAGATCAATCCCCTCACAATCTCCTCTCCCCCTGAGATATGAGACTTGTTATCAAAAACGAATTTTTACTTTTGTATGTACATGGACACATATGTATGTTTGTACATATATGTATTTCTGCTAATTTTGCATGCTTTTATTTTTAATATTAATATATCTATCGAGTTTCATTTATAGTTTCATACTTTCATAACCATTGACTGTTTGCTAGTGTTGGCTCTGGTTTCATATTTCCATTCATGCTTAGTTTATTTTTGTTAAACTACTATACACTAGATTCACAATTTATAAGTGGCTCAAATTCAACATGAGTTTATTGATTTAAAAATTTGATAAGGTTTGCATTTAAGCTTGATTTAAAATGTTTTAGATTTGCCATGGTGATGATAATTCAGACGCCTTCATGTTTTAATTAATTTTTCTCATTACCTACAAACATGTGTTTCATTATTATAAATATTAAACGAATGTAAATAATTTTTGTTTTTCCACAACATTTTTCATGAAAAACGGCCCCAAGCTCAATAATTTTTTTTTTTAATATAACTGTTAGGCCAAAGTATAACAAAAAACTTATATATATGTACAAAAATATTTCCTTTTATATTATAACCGAAGAAAATAAGCAAGACAAAATCCATTTTAAGCGCTTAGATAAGCACTAAAGTATTGAAAAATATGCTCGCAAAACAACAAAATTTAAGTTTTGTTTTTTATTCAGTTTATTTAATGATTGAAAAATTGCAATGGCCACTAAAGTGCTGCTTGATATTTTCAAATAATAGAGATCTGCGCTGGTGGTTTTAATCTTTTTAAATATTCGTTATTCTCCATTTGAGATAAATTATTTTTTATCTCTTCAATAGAGACAAACCATTGGTTTTAAATTTTTGTATCCAAGCAGAAATGCAACTGAAGTTACGGTTGAATAAAAACCAAATCTGTTTTTATGTTATAATTTGTAAACATTTCTTATTTCGACGAATAAAAAAACGCCAAAGAGATGTTCAAGAAAAATTTATTGAGCCAAATTTTTTAAGCAATACGAGGTCCTTAAGAATTTTGCTACGCTTTCTACTAAAGTTTGCTAAAGTTTTTTTTTGTGAAAAGTACAAAATGAAATAGACCATCTGAGCAAAGCATGTTCACTAGGCTGGGTCGATTTATTATGGGGGAAAATAAAAGTCGTTTGACCGCATTGTAATAGTAATATTTTGATGTCTTAGGTCTTAGCCAATTGTTATTGGCCACGAAAGATTAATTTAAAACTTATCTTTAGCACGCGCAATTGCATCAAAGTCTACGAATTTTGAAAATGAAACTTTGGCTGGTAATATCTATGGAATGCGTTCATTTTTATAAACAGGACGATATATCAAATTAAGGGTTATTAAATTTAGTACCTCACGTTCATTTATCTTTTTTCAATAAGTCTTAAATTTTTAAGATATTAAGATACAACTTACAAAAACTATAATTTTCCCGTATAGATTTTCAATTCTTCATTACTTCAGCAACCAAGTGAAAAATACAAAAAACTGAGACGGGATTTATTTCAAACGTTTTAATGTTTTCGGATGTTTATACAGTATTAAAAGAATGAAATCAAATATGTATCGTCAAATAATAGGAATGGTTTGATAAGTTAATAGTAGTTGCATACATTAACATAATACAGTTAGGGTGAGAAACACCCATTTTAAGTCCATTTATGCAGTCTTGAAAATTGGTGCGGAATTCACACAGCAACCACACACAGTCGCCACAACACAACAACATAATAACACCACCGACCGTACCACAGCCACCACAGCCACCACAGACCACATAACACACACAACCGCACCACCACCCACACGCCGCCGCCAACAACTCCTGGTTCCCCCTACAATCTGCACGGTATGTCAGACCAGAATATTCCGTAATGTGACATCAGTCAAGTGCAACACCTGCCTTGGCTGGTGCCACTTTAGGGCATGTTCAGGTCTGCGTACCACGCGAGATTGGACGGGGAACTTCGAGGGCCCGTGTTGCGCTGCTCGGTCGCAGACGTCAATTGCGACGCCCCCCACCACCACCACAGGGCGGCAATCACCTCAGCAGCACACACAGCCAACGGCGGCAAGAACATACACCTCACTTACACCCCACATCACGACACGTCTCCCGAACCACATGAAGCTCCTCCAATTCAACTGTAACGGGCTACAGAGCAAGATTGAGGAGATAACCGTCTTCATGTGTCGGCATGGTATATTAATAGCTGCGGTCCAAGAGACAAAGTTGCACAGCAATTCAACTTTGTTGAATTGCGCCGGGTACAACGTGCACCGTCGAGATCGCGAGCGAGATAATGGTGGTGGCTTAGCGTTCATCACGCACCACACCGTGCAGTATCGTCTTATCGAAGCAGACATCGACCGCAGGGATACCACCCTAGAATGTCAGGGCATTCTAGTAGCGTTGGACTTGTCAAAGGCGTTTGACACCGTCTGCCATTCCACGCTGCTAGAAGATATAGAGGCCTCCTCTCTCCCACAGAGGCTCAAACGGTGGTCGGCAAATTATCTGAGTGGTCGACATTCGTCGGTAATATTTAGAGACAAAATGAGTAAGCAGCGAAAAATAAAACAGGGGGTTCCTCAGGGTGGTGTCCTTTCCCCGCTACTGTTTAACTTTTATATTTCAAAGCTCCCTCAACCACCAGAGGGAGTCTCGATTGTCTCCTATGCCGACGACTGCTCGATCATGGCGACTGGGAATGGAATTGATGACCTGTGTTTGAAAGTAAACGGCTATCTCTCCGAACTTTCTCGCTTCTTCACTGCAAAGTGTCTAGCCCTCTCCCCTACGAAATCCTCCGCGACCCTGTTCACAACCTGGACGAAGGAGGTCAGGCTACCGCTGGGGATTCACGTCGATGACACACCAATTCCGACGGTGAATAACCCCAAAATACTCGGAGTAACATTCGACAGCCTGCTCTCCTTCTCTGCGCACTCAACCGCTATTGTCAATAAAGTACAGAGCCGCAACAAGGTCCTCAAGTCGCTAGCCGGCAGTACTGGGGCAAAGACAAAGAAACGTTGCTGGCAACATACAAGGCAATAGGCCGGCCGGTTTTGAACTACGCAGCGCCAGTGTGGTCGCCAGGGACTAGTAGGACGCAGTGGACGAAGCTACAGACGGTACAAAATACGGCACTTAGGACAGCGACGGAATGCCTCCTGATGTCGCCTGAACACCACTTGCACGGCGAGGCGCAAATGCTCCCAGTTAAGGAGCATAATATAATGCTCTGCAAGCAGTTCCTGATCGGGAGCCACAGAAGTGGCCACCCAAACAGACAGCTGCTTGCAGAGGAGCCCTCGCCTAGGCACGTCAGGAGGCATCTATATGAACTGACGGACGAAGTCCAGAGGTTCATTAAGCAACCTCTGGACCCGACAGCGTACAGACAGGCCCTGAACGGCATTCACAGGGACTCAGTCTCGAGTTATGTAGACTCTAGACCTGTGAATGCCGTTCTAGGCATACCACCCCCGGACATAGACGAGACAGAGCTTCATCTGCCTCGGGAGACACGCTCTACACTCGCT